>NW_015170898.1:699021-764894 GCF_001447785.1 Gekko japonicus | reverse complement strand
GCCTGCTGCACACAGTTCTGCCAAACAACTTTATTTCAGTTTGACTTGGTATTTACAACTTATCACAAATGGAATCCAGTGTTATGATCCTTGTTATGAACACTAGGTTAGAAGGCTTTGTACTAAAAAGGAATCACTGAAGTGCAGCCGGCTGTCACCACTGGTATGTGGGCCTGAACTGCAAACGGCTGTGTACTTCTGCTTATTAATTAAACCAATGCAACTTAGGATGTAGACATTGATGCAATATGTTGTTTCCATTCCTGGAAATACATTCCCTAAGAGTTAATAAATAATCTATGAGTGCTAATCTTTTAAAGTCAGTTCAAAGAGATGAAGTCATTTGCTATCATTATAAGCAAAAGCAGCTCAGCCTCTTCAGTATTAAAAGCTAAAGGTGCACAACACTGTTAGAGGTCTTGCATTACGAGAGCTGGAGACGTCCACCAGAAATGTGTTTGCATATTTAAGCACCTCGAATGATGTATTCCAAAGGAGCCTAAGATCAAGGCTAAGCTTTGGGGGGCACAGTCTTTTTCTGAATTGCTCCGTTTTCCACCATTTATTTTTATATAATGGCAGTGTTATTCAGACAAAACGGTTGTTGTTAGGTAATAAAATATGCTATCAATAATGACCTAATTGGTAGCCATAAACATTTATGGTACAGAAGGGGAAAAGGTACAGCAGAAAGACGGCAGTAAAAAGAGAGGGAGAGAGAAAGAGATGAGCATTTAATGCCCCCTTCTACAGCAATGGAAGCGCTGCCCCCCAGCACAAAACGTATGTTAGCAGTGATTATGAAGAGCAGGCATTCTGCTCAAGCTCAAGACACTCTTCCACTGGCTTTAAGGTGTAGAACAAGAAGATCTCACCTAATGCATTATTTGGGATAGGTCAAGCTTGAATTAAAGCCTGTTTACATAAACCCAGCTAGAGGGCATGCTCTGTTTCTCCCAGTGGTGGAAGGGGTGTCAAAAGCGGAAGGGACACTGAACAAACTGATTTACAAAATGATGCAGGGAAGAGCTAGGTTCATATTTGACTTCAAACCATATGCTTTGACTTTATGTCCTAGGCCCTAATCACAAATTTATGGGAACTATCTAGATCAAAGGTGTCATTTGTTACAAGGGCTGGATCTGACATAAATGTCACTTTGTTGGGCCGGACTATGTGTGTCATAAAATGTAACACGAGGTACCAAAGATATAAATTTTATAAAGATGATTTCAGATGCCAAATGGCAATAGCAGGCATGATTGGATTAGGTGTGATATGCAAAGGAGTAGTAGGCAGGAGATATCATCACTGGTAACGAGACAGGAAACCTAGGTCTCAGTTTGGTCCAGGAGGATTCAGTCCAGGAGGATGCAAAGAATAAATGGACATAAGTCTGAAGAAGTGAGCAGTGACTCACGAAAGCTCATACCCTGCCGCAAATTTTGTTAGTCTTCAAGGTGCTACTGGACTTTTAGTCTTTCTGCAGGTATGAGTGCAGGTATGAGTAAAGGTAAAGGTTTCCCTTGCTTGAAACCTAGTCGAATCCGACTCTAGGGAGTGGTGCTCATCTCCGTTCCCAAGCCAAAGGGCTAAGGCACATGGAATGCTGTTACCTTCCCACAGAAGCGGTACCTATTTATCTACTTGCAATTTCTTGCTTTCAAACTGCTAGGTTGGCAGGAGCTGGGGCCAGAGCAAAAACCAATGGCATGACATTTTAACCTTCCAGGACATTCAGTTGCTGACCTAAAAGTAGCAGTTCTTTTACAAAGGAATTTCAAAGGGAGATTAGAAAGAGAGACTGCTGAATCGCAACTGATAATGAAGTTTAATGCATCCTCCTGGGCTGAATTGAGATCTAGGTTTCTTCTCTCATTACCAATGACTGCTATTGTTATTTGACATCTGAAATCACTTCATTCTCCAAGATATAAGGACAGATGGACTCCCATCCTAGCTGTATCTGAAGAAGTGAGCAGTGATTCATGAAAGCTCATGCCCTGCCACAAATTTTGTTAGTCATTACGGTGCTACTGGACTCTTGCTCCCTTCCACTAGTAAAGATTGCAAGCTGTGCTGTTAGGTTTCTTTTATTTTGTTTTGTTTATTCATTTGGACCTATATCCCGCCCTCCCCACAAACAGGCTCAGGGTGGGTTCCAACAATATAAATACAATATATAATACAGTTAAAACCACTTAAAACAACAATATAAAGGTCCCGTTCACACACGCGGCTATTTGGTCCGGGAGCGGGACAGTTCGGGGCCGGATCAAACCGGTGCGATCACACCACCATATCTGGGAAGCGTCCGGCTTCCGTTCCCGAACTGTCCCTTTCCCGGGATAAGCCGCGGCAAACTGAACCACCTCCTTTGGTGGTTCAAAGGGACGCGCAGCGGCAAACTGGGCGTTTGATCGCCGACGCGTCTTTGCGCCGGCACAACCCCGGCCCGGAGCCGAACTGCGCATGCTCGGACATGCGCAGTTCGGCCGGCTAGGCGTCGGAACTGGGTTTTCTCCCCGGCGTTTGATCGCGCCGGGGAGAAAAGGCGGCGCGGCCGGGGGATCCGTGGGATCCCGCCGCGCCGTGTCAACGTCGGCGCGGCTTTTAAAAGCCGCACCTTAAAGAGGCTTTTCCCCTGCCGTGTGGCAGGGGCCAAAATAGCCCATCTGTTAGAACTGGAAAGAGGGATCTTTCCAAGTGAAATAATGCATTGCTTTCAGAGTAGACAAAATCCACTCACTGCTAGTAATGATAATAGAAAGTTCAAAAAGCAAGGGGGAGGAAGAGAGGATTGGCGACACAGCAGCAGTAGCAGCCGGGAGAAGGAAGAAGGAGAGAGCCAGTTGCTCGCGGGCTGGACACCAGCCCTGCAAGGACCGGATCAGGTCCACAAGCCGCATGTTTGACACCCCTGAACTAGATATTATTTCTTCTGCGCTTGTTCAAAGAAACTCTTGATCTAGTTTCTTATGCAGAAATTATAATCCCAGTAGGTGTCAGGGCTCCCCAGTAGGGTTGCCAACTCCAGGTTGGGTAATTCTTGGAGATAAAGGAGTAGAGCCTTGGCAAAGTTTGTGGGGGAAAGGAAGCTTAGCAGGGATGTGATGCTGTAGAGTCCACCCTCCAAAACTGCCATTTCCTCCAGGGGAACTGATTCCTGTAATCTGGAGATTGGGTGTAACTCCAGGAGATCAGTAGGTCCCACCTGAAGGTTGACAATCCTACTCCCTGTCCCCAGAGTGAGTTCTCATAATGTTCAGACCTCCACAACAAGGACCCCTAGGAAATACTAAACAAGCTAACGTTCTCAGTTTGGAAGTTGCCTGGTCACACAAGTTTAGCTTAGTTTAGCTTTCATTTAGGAGGAGAGGGTATGTTTTCCCAATATAAAAATTTAAGAATTACCTTGCTAGATTATTGATTGACTAGATGGCTCCAAGAAGTTTTACAGGAAGGCAAAAGGTGAATAATAATCATATCCTGTTGATGGGGTCACTTTATTAATTTCCACTGATTTTTTTTGCCGCTCCTTTCTTTTAAGCATGGTGTCTGATTGTCCACTTGTTCATATGATATTGCCAAATTAGCATGTGTCAGGTAATGTGATAAATTAATTCACAGGCAGATGAAAACCAAGAACCATGGTCTCTAAAAGCACCATACATTGTGTAAGTAGTCAGCAGTGGCTGTTTTAAAGTGAGAAGATCGATGCTCACTTCTAGAATGCTGGACTGCCAAATGGAGTAACTGATCATCTAACACTTCCATTGTGACTCAGAAACTATCTAAACCAGTAAGTATACACAGATTAGAACAGATTTAATTATATTATTTAAGAGCACTACAGAAGTGCAATACAGGAACCTCTCTATACCAGAATTCTTAAACAATGGCACTGAACTTCTAATAGCTGCAGTGCACTTTCTACCAGATTATAATTGCAGGTGCACTTCATACACCTACACAAAAAGGCTTACTTTGAGGCCTGTGTTGGTCCCCTAATTACAGTTGGGAACATTGCATAGAGAAATTCTATGCAAAAGAAGAAGAAGAAGAGATTGGATTTATACCCCACCCTTCACTACCCAAGGGAGTCTCAGAGCGGCTTACAAACTCCTTTCCCTTCCCCTCCTCACAACAGATACCCTGTGAGGTAGGTGGGGCTGAGAGAGCTCTGACAGAAACTGCTCTTTTTTCAAGAACAGCTCTTATCAGAACTATGGCTTGCCCAAGGTCATCCAACCAGGTGCAAGTGGAGGAGTGGGGAATCAAACCCGGTTCTCCCAGATTAGAGTCCGCGCACTTAACCACTACACCAAACTGGCGTAGCTGAATCAAGTTTGTAAACTGCCTTGAATGTCCTTGAATGTTTTCACCAAAGAACTAAAAGCACAGATATTTTAGAAGAAGAAGAGAAGAAGAGATTGGATTTATACCCCGCCCTTCACTACCCAAAGGAGTCTCAGAGCAGTTTACAAACTCCTTTCCCTTCCCCTCCCCACAACAGACACCCTGTGAGGTAGGTGAGACTGAGAGAGCTCTGACAAAGACTGCTCTTTTTCAAGGACAGCTCTTATCAAAACTATGGCTTGCCCAAGGTCATCCAGCCAGGTGCAAGTGGAGGAGTGGGGAATCAAACCTGGTTCTCAAAGATTAGAGTCTGTGCACTTAACCATGACACCAAATAGGTGGTAACGTCAACAGTGCAGCCAGGTAAGACACCCTCCCCCCAAAGATGCTGGATATACACTGGCTAGGCATCAGAGGTCATTTCGGGGGGGAACGCGGGGGAACGCAGTTCCCCCGGGTGAGGTCCAGGGGGCGGGGCACATGACGAAGCCCCGCCCCCTGCTTCCGGCCGCCCCGCCTCCAGCCCTCATTCAGCCAGGAGGAGGCAGGAGAAGAGGGAGGGTAAGTTGCTTCCTCCCCGCCTCTCCCCACCCCTGCCTGCCTGGGGCCAGGGAGGGCCTTGGCGGGGCTTCCTCGCACTCCCGCTGGCCTTGCAGGTCCGCCGCCGGGCCCCTGATGTCAGGGGGTGTGGCATATGCTAATGAGTTATGCTAATGAGTTCCCCTAGCTCTTTTTCTACGAAATGACCCCTGCTAGGCATACAGGTTCTATGACTTCCTGTTTGTTCTCAAGCCAAGCACAATGTGCAATTCAAAGTGCTGGATTTAGACTATAAAGCTCTAAATGGTCTGGGTCCCGTTTACATTGGGTCATGTCTTTTATTATGTCTATCCTCTTATGATTTAAGATGAACTGGAAATAAGGATGCTAGACTCCAGGTGGGACTTGGGGATCATCCCCTGAAATTACAGCTCCACTTGAGACTACAGTGATCAATCCCTCTGAAGAAAACAGATGCTTTGGAGGGTGTACTCTGTGGCATTGTACCCCACTAGGTCCCTGTCCTCCCCAGGCTCCATTCCCAAATCTCCAGTAATTTTCCAACCTGGATCTGGCTTCCCCCATCCCCCGGTCAGTGGCCAGGGGGGATCAGGCAACCCTAGCCAGAAAGTCTGTGTTTCAGGTCCTTTCGTGCAGCAGGCCTTTCATGCAACAGGCCCCATGAGCAGCAAGAGTATTTTCTGTAGCTGCCCCAGAGCTCTGAAATGCCCTCCTTTGTGATGTGAGATTGGCTCAACCATCTATACAGGCATTCTCTCAATGACCCAAAACCTTTCTCTTTTCCATGACATTTAATTCTGTTTATGACTAGTCTGGTTTACATTAATATTTACTGGATTTTAAGTACTATATTTATTTGAAGTTTTAATTATCAGGGGCTGTGTTTGGATGTTTTATTTTATTTTTTGCTGCTGCCACTTCAGTATACATTCAATATACAATCCGCAGATAAATCACTTAAACTCCAGAGTTACAATTTAACAAAAAGTTTTTGCAACCACAAGAAAGATCCTTGTTAAAACCCCAATATTTCTATTGCCCCCAAATATCTGCATGCTCCTGCACAATTCTGTTTGCCAAGGGCACGTTTTGATCTGTAATTAATTACCTCCTGTGCCAGGACTCTGGAGAGTGTTTTGGGAGCCCCTGATCCCTGCTGTGTTAAGCGGCATGGAGTATAAACACTCTAATTGCAGAGAACACAATGAAGAGAAATGATCCCAGAAGCGACAAATGAAGAATTTTGTCCCTCATTAGGTAATTGTGGGCCCAAGGCACCAGTATAGTTTTGCCATCACAGCCTGCACACAGTTAAGTTGCATGGCTCGGAGTGTCACACAACAAGGACTTTACAATATGAGAATGCAAATGACAGGATGGGCTCTGAGATCAATGAGAAAGAACTGCATAAGACATACTGAGAAAAAGATGAGGCTGCAATATCAGTTGAATGTAAATGATGGGAAGTAACACTGTGGTGATGTGGATGCATAACTAGCGAGACACAAACCATGTATGCCAAACCCCATTTCTGGCATTTCCCCCCTACCAGCATATAATGAAACCATCAGAATATTGGTGAAGATTAATACCTTTGCATGGCAGAAGCATCAGGTGCTTCTATGACATCCACAACTCACTAAACTGTTCATCCATTCATGGCTTGACTTCTTTGACATGGTCAAGATCTGAATTCCCCACATATGGACTGGTTATTCAAATAAATAATCAAAACATCAATTGCAGTTTTCCCATGACCCCAATCTTCCAAATGTAATGATAAATACAAAACCATAATTGATGGCCATGGTGTAAGATTTGCTTGCCTTACTCATAGTGTAATCTCGGTGGAAGGTGAAGAAGATTAATCTAGAAATGGCCCCTAAGAGGGGATGACACCAGAGAGCACACACACACAATGGGGTAGGTCAAACATAATTTCTAGTTAGCACGGAGGTATGTAAATCCCAATCATTTTATGTTTGTGGGGGGAAAACGATGGAAAAATTTCACCATGTCATGATTTACCTACAGCTTTATGTAAGAAATTCCCCGGTCAGCTGGGGAGAGAATCAAGCTGACATCACTATCCAATAAAACACATTGTTGTTTCTGGTGTTGTATTACCAATGTCATAAGTGGCTGTTGAACAAAATATTATCTCTCTCTGTCCTTTCAAGAGATGTTATTTAACCAAGTGAAAAATGACAGTCCTGACAATGAGTGTATGCTAAAATGTCAACAAACAAAAGATAAGTTTCTGGAGCACGGCAATACAAGAGCTGTTGCATTTAACAAAATCTTTCAAACCATTTTGGGACCTTCACTGTAACAGGAAGGTTAAGATCAGTCTCCTTACTAACTTTCATGAACAGTTCTCTAGTCTGTAAGTAGCTCCCTGTATTTAAATCAACAGAATTAATTTTATAATACAAGTTCAAACTATGCAAAGGGAATGGCAGAATCACATCTTTTCCTTCTTGCTCCTTTCTCCAAGACTTTTAAGAACAGGGCTTCTGGTTCATGTGTATAAAAATGTCCCATTCTGAGCTAAGGAAATACCTGGGGGCACATCAGAAATGGGGGGGGGGATCAATCCAGGTGCCATTTTTTATTTGTAAGCTTTATAGAAATCTTGTGTTTGCCTTTCATCATGATGACATCAGTGGCATCCCAGGTCTGGTAAAACAGGAAAGTTTAGAGATGTGGATTTTTTAATATATTTTTTTTTAAAAAAACCCTTTTCTTCCAAGGTCTTTTTGTTTTATTTTTTCTAGCTTTTCCAATGGGAAATTTGGGGGACTACTGGAAAAAAGTCTATATTTTCTGTTTTAAAATGAGTAAAATGCTTTTAAAGACAAAGTATGCATACTGTATACATATGCAATTCTTAAAACCAAGGTGCATTTCTGCACCAAGAAGAATACCTAATCTTCATGAGGGGAGCATGCAGGTCTTTCATTGGTTCTTATTATGAACTGAGATCGAGGCAGCTTTTCTAAAACTAGTGATTTCATTTTATTCAGCTCATAACAACACTAGACAAAATACATAGAACAAGGCTGACTTATATATGATTTGAATGGGCAAACCCACACCCAACAAACAGATAACAACCAATCGGAATACGGAGCTTGGAACCAAAGAGAGTGGTTCCTGCCGAAGTCAAAGGCTTCTCTGATTGGCCCGTTTGTCAATCCGTGCAATGCTATGTTTAATGGAACTGTGCTTAAGCTAATCAATGCTTTATTTACTTAAGACATAACACCCCTCCCCCCTAAGTTAGCACACATAGTCCTGTAATTTCACAGGCCAAGTCCTTACACGTTGCGAGTGCCTCAGTTCCACTGCAGGTGATTCAGCCCTGCGGCTGGTGTTGCTTGGACCAATGTCCCTGGGGCCGACCAAACGGTGAGTGCTGGGAGTTCCCAGCTCATTGGGCGGCACCGGTGTCTGGAAACTCTCAGGCCCATTCTCGGAGGAGTTCTCACGCCTGTTATCGGTGAAGTTCTCGTGTCCAGTACCGATAGGTGGCGTTGCTGCCTCCGGCTCTGCCTCTGGTGGTAACTGGGGTGTGATGCAAGGCAGTTCTCTCTCTGGTTATCTGGGTCCACTGTCTCTGATTCTCAAACCCAATGCCTCCAGAGCTGATCTAGGTGCTTGTGCAGATTGCGCCCCTCAGCGGTGGAGACCAAGTATGATACTGGTCCGGTGCTGGCTGTCATGGTTGCTTCCACCCACAATGGACCCTTGCTGTAATTCCTGGCGTATACGAGGTCACCAGGCTGGAACAAGTGAATGGGATCTGGAACCTCTTGCTGCAGCGGCCGGTCAGCTGTGAGGTCAGGGAGTAGGCGGTCCGATATGGTTGTCAAGCGGCGGTGCATAAGTAGTTCCGCTGGACTGCGGACCATTCGTTCTGCTTGTCCATTGGTGGACAGATGGAACAGGGTGGCTGTGATGGTCGTTGATGACCAGCAGACTCAGGCGATGTGTCCCGTTTTTCTGCATTCATGGCACTGAGTACCTCGGAAATGGCACCTTCTACGCTCATGGTTGCCCCCACAACTGGCACAGTTCATTTTGGGGGCCAGCTGCTGGCAAAAACCCTTACGGTTGTCAGCTTTCATTCAGTGAACACTGTCGTCTTCACTATCTGTGTACTCCACGCTTTCTCGGTGCACTGGTAGTTGTTTACAGGACTCTGGCAGCGTTGTCGACTGTCGCACATCTCGGGTGGACTGCTCCGCAGCTTCGGCAGCAACTGCTTCCTCATAGGCTACCTGGAAAGTGAGTTCTTTCTTTGCGAACAGCCGTCGTTGAAGTTTTTCATTCTGTAGGCCGCAAACTAGCCTGTCTCGGAGTCTGTCACTTAAGTCCGTAAAGTTGCATTGCCTTGCTGTCTTTTGGAGTGCTGCTACATACTCGGCAATGGACTTACCCTTGTTCTGATCGCGCTTGTGGAAAGCGCGTCTGCATGCGATTTCAGACGGCTTGGGCATAAAATGGTCATGCAATTTCTTAGTGATTTCAGCTAACACGGTTGTTGAGAGTTGTGCAGGTGCCACTAGCATCCGGGCCACGTCAAATATGTTTCTTCTGCACACGCTCAGGAACGTAGCCTTTCTCACCTCAGGATTAGTAACCTTGGTTGTGGTAGCATAGAATTCGAGCCAGGAGACAAAGGTGTTCCAGTCCTTGGAGCCTGCGTCGAATGGTTCGAACTGGCCTACGGTGGCCATGGTTGACTTGTTCTGCAGCGGAGGCAGCAGCAGCAATGGCGGCTGTGGTGGTGGTACTGGCTCACTGGTGTCACTTGGGACCAAGGCAACTGTTCCTTGGTCATCCATCATGACTCGCTCTCAGGGCCAAGGCAACAATTCCTTGCCCGGTCAGTGATTTGCTCTTATGGTTCTGGGGGGCTGCCTACCCACTGAATCCCACATTCATCACCAGTATTATGAACTGAGATTGAGGCAGTTCTCAACTGTTGCATGCCTTCAGTTGTCCTTTTGACCTGATTCTTCCCATGTGGTTGACCTTTTCATCATTCCCTCAGACCCCTGTAACACATATATCCTTTCCTACTTGCATTGCATCAGACAAAGGCGGCTTTGACTCTCAAAAGCTAAGCTAATAACCTGGAAATTGTTCTGGTCTTCAGGGTGCTACTGGACTCAAATCCAGCACATATACCCGCAGAAGGAAGAAGGCAGCATCTAGCTGGAACTAAGGTACATGTGTTAAGGTAGCACGGGGTGCATCAGCTTGCAGTTTGCTCTCAAATACTGGGCATATTTGCAACTGGTAGAAAACTTTGTTGTTGTTCAGTCGCACAGTCGAGTCCGACTCTTTGCGACCCCATGGACCAGATCACGCCAGGCCTTCCAGTCTTCCGCCGTCCTCTGAAGTTTGCTCAATTTCATGTTCGTTGCATCTCTGACACTGTCTAACCATCTCATCCTTTGCCGTCCCCGTCTTCTTTGACCTTCAATCTTTCCCAGCATCAGGGTCTTCTCCAGTGAGTGCTCCCTTCTCATTTGGTGGCTTAGAAAACTAAGCAAGTTAAATTCCATACCTATATCAAATATTGCAATTTTATATGTGAAGTAAAGTATAAATGATACATTTTATTTTGTTATAGCAGTAAAATTAGTTAAGTTTTGATAGGACAGTAAGTATTGCATGTATTTCAAATTTCCCCCAAACTTACATAAAAAATGCAATGACTGAAAAGGGTTCTCAGTCTTTAGAATGTGAATCGAACAGAGGCCAGCCCAGGAGTTGTTCATATATAACTCGATAAAAATCCTGAATCTGAGTTCATATTTTCACCAGATTAGTGAAAGGGAACCCTGCAAAAATGCAACACCTGGATATTCATATGATACCAGGGGCCTGTCTATGGAGTGATGTCATATTGTACATATCAAAAGGCACATTTGTTACCAAGTCAGCAAGCAACTGTGGTGTAACTAAACTGCCTTGCTTGCTTGCCTGTGTTTATAATGCATACAGGCCCCAAACTGCACAAGAGCAAAGAACAATTGGAAGTCAATGTGTCAGCAGCAGAGCAGAACACATCAACTGCAAATAAAGACATTCCTCTAAAGCAAAACCTGTCCAAAATGAATGTGTTGTTTGTTCTGTATGACTGTCATAATCTGACTGGTGCCCAGAATTCTGAGATTATTATAACAATGACATGGCAGGGGATTGAATTTCCTCAGTGACAAATGCAGGTAGGGGGAAATGGAAATAAGCATGCTCCATGTCAATTCAAAAGAGAAACAGTACTGCATTAGTAAAAAAGATGCTTATGTTTTCTGTGCTCCAGTATATATTTTTAACTTTTAACTATAAATAATATTTAAATTTCCAACATTTATAGTTGGCCCCAGTAATTTCACAAGAGTGCATCAAACCCAAAGCCATGTTCTACAGCAATGAAAAGGAGAAACATTATTGGCAAATGTGGCCATAAATTCCACTAAAAGCCTGATCTGCAACACCATTAAATCACGTAAATTAAAGCAATTTAATCCCATTTCATTCAGTGGAATCAAATCCACTTAAATCCAGGTAAAGTGACTAGGCTGTATGACATGCATTGTTGATTTGCTCAGTTTCTGTTTTGTAAACTGTACCAGCAATGATGGCTAATAATTTTGTTGCTAATTTCTAAATATTTCTCACTGTAAGAAATAAATATACAAAAAAACCCCCCAAACCCTGGTGGTTGTGCTATTGTGAGCACTCATTTTATAAGGGCTTAGAGCAGGGGTGGCCAAACTGCAGCTCAGGAGCCACAAGCGGCTCTTTCACACATATTGTGCAGCTCCTGGAAGGGTAGCTAGGGCAGTGAAGGGTAGGCATGCCTCCCCGACCGGTCTTCCCTTCCCCCGCCAGTGTTCCCCTCCTGGGGTAGGCTTGAGGTGGGAGGGAGCAGAGAAAGAAAGCAACTTTAAATTTGTTCTCAAAGCCCCCCCTCCCCCCCGCCATCTTGGAGAAAGCATTTGCCTCTGTTTTTACCTCTTTTGTTTTTATTTCTGGCAGTCTTATTTAATGTTAATAAAAAGCAAATTTGCATATTTCCCAATAAAAACATGTGCGTAATATTTGTTCATGTCTTGTGGCTCTCAGATATCTGATGTTTCTACTATGTGGCTCTTACATTAAGCAAGTCTGGCCACCCCGGCTTAGAGTAACTTTGCCTTCCCTCTGTCAGTCTCTCCCAACCTCTGTTTACCTATCCACTTCCTCAGTTCACTAGTTCTGCCATCCCTCAGCCTTCCTGAATATTGTAGTTTTTTATGAAGACCAAAACCTTGCAGAGTATAATAATAATATCCCCCTGACCAGTGCTGGATTTACGCATAAGCTAAATAAGCTACAGCTTAGGGCCTCGCAATCTGCTGGGGCCTCAAATAAAAACACAATATAAAAAATGATTTCAAATATTTAAAAGGCGTATATATTTTAAATTTTTCTAAGACCAGCTGATGTAATTTAAAACAGTAGGGGGCCTCGGGGTTTTGTATAGCTTAGGGCCTCAGCAAGTCTAAATCCGGCCCTGCCCCTGACAAAGCTGGTAGGAAAGCTTTTTATATCTTTGGAATCCTGAGGTGTTATTAAAAACTGGGGGTTTCTTGGAAAGAAGAAGAGATGATAAGCTATTTTATGTAATCATTAGCACCCACATTATGGAAATCTCATTACTTGAAAGATATCACACATAGAAATATGAGGGCCCAGACCCCCCCCCCTGGCGGGGTACCATTTTCACAGCCCCTTTTCCAATTTTTCTTACAGAAAAATGTGAGAATTTGGGGGAACACTGAAAAGAAATTCCTATTAGATACTTTCTCTTTTAGAATTAGTAAAATGCTTCTTAACGCAAGGGTCTTCACATTCAAAATGTATAGCATTAAAAAGTTTGGGAGGCAAAAACGCTACGATTACATATTTTCTCCTTTTGAGTCAGGAAAATATTGCCTAAAGTAGCATTTTACTGATTCCAAATGTACAGCATGAAAAAGTCAGAGGCCTTTTAACATTTACAAGAGAAAAACTGGGAAATTTGAGGGCCCACTGGGAAAAAAACTCTTATACTACAGACATACACAGTATTTTCAAGATTTTATTTTGATTAAATGTAATAAAGAGTTCAATGTTTTCATAAAGTTAATATCCAAATATGCTGGCCATCCTACGGATTGTGAGTATAAGGATTTCTGCCCAAATAATATACTTTTTTTTTGTTTATCACAAAATTTATTTTTGCCCTTCAACTTTTATTGGTTTCTTATATTTCAGATGGCAAAAACGGTATGTCGTATAGGATGCACAAGTCTGCAACTCTGACCTTTCCACATGTCAGTTTTGCCACTGTTTCCCAGTGAGCTGAATCCCCAGCTGATGCTCAGGCTTTGCAGCATGATCCCCAGCTGATGCTCAGGCTTTGCAGCACGCCTTCTGCAAAAGGCCATTTATTTCAGGGAATTTTTTCTTGAATTCGGATCTGACCCTTCCCATGTGTTCTGCACTTCCTTTGAAAAGGGGTTGTGTGGCTATGTCGTCATGTACTTCGTCAGCGATGGAACCTCCTTTTTTTTGCACATGTGCAGTAATGTTATAACATTATAACATGGTAAAAAAAGGCTGGATGTTTCATGGGGAATAGCATGATTGTCGCCATGGCCAGTGACTATCGAACTGGATGCACCTATTCATTACAGTGTTATTCAATAATTATGAAGCATGCTAAATGTGTCATCATGTATGTCCTCAGTGACAGAACCTCCTTTATTTGCATATGTGCAGTAATGTTATAACATGATAACATTGTATATATAAAAAAGGCTGGATGTATCGTGGGGAACAGGATGGTTGCTGCCATTTCAAAGGTCCCCCGCTCCTCCTTAGCTGCCAACTAAGAAAATGGCTGACAAAGATTCCCACAAAATCCTAATGGAAATAGTATTCTTTTCGCAATCGTCGAACTGGATACACCAATTCATAACAGTGTTATTCAATAATTATGAAGCACACTAAATGGAAACACTGCACATGTTGAATTTCCATGATTATCAAGTCAATTATATGATTCCATTATTTTCAGATGTTTAAAAGACTGAATTGTCATCAAAAACACACTGGGGAAGAGAAGGTGGGGAGAATGAAGAAACAATACAAGATGAGAGGCAACAAAACCTACCACCACCACCCCAATGAAAGGAAAGGAACTTCATGGACAGGTGATCGCATGTAGAAAGCTACATAAAATCTCACTGCTCATTTTGCCCCTGCATTGTAATACAGCAATATTATTAAGTTTTTAAAAATCAGCATCGTAACACAATCAAAACAACACTTAAAAATCAGGGTGCTGTTCATGGAGGGGTGGGGTGTACATGCAATGCTGACACCACAAAAGGGCGGCAGGAAACAAAATTTGATTTTGAGAAAAGTGGATCCGGAAAACGTGGGGTAACGGGGCTGAAAAATCAGAGCTACTCCTGGAGCAGCCAAAAATTGCACAGAAAGTTTTACACACACTGATGATTTAAGAACACTGATGCGGCAGTTTTGCACATGTGCAGAAATGGTCTCTTTTTCAAGTACTGGATAAACTTGCAGTTTACTCTGTGGCACTCTACTCCACTGAGGTGGGGACTCTGTGAAGTCTGTGGCATTGTTACCACACTGGAGTCCCTGTCCTTCCCAGGCTTCATTCCTCAGTCTTTAGGAGTTTCCCAACCTGGATCTCACAACCCTACCCCCCCCCATCTGCCACCAGGGGGCCGGGGGGGACCTGGGAACCCTATTGGGAACTGCTTCCACACTCATTGTCTGTGTTTTAAATTGTTTATACACTTTGAGATTGATTTTATGGTGGGTTCTAATTCATTTGTAAATTTTCTATATTTGATCTTTTTTGGTTTCTTTTACACTCCCTTGAAGACTTAGACTGGAATAGTGTGATGTAAACAAGCTAAATAAGTTAAATAAATATTCCAGAAACTAACCTTTGCAGTTTTGAACAGATATGAGATTACTCTATATGAGTTCAGACAGTGTATATTGTCAGACTCTTGGACAAAGTTACTCTCAACAACATTCACTGGAGGTGAATTAAAGATGTTCCAAGCTAAGAACATTGTTGACTCAGAACTGAGGTTCTGGTGTGAAACCCTCCCCCCAAGTATACATGGTTCAAATATAGCCCCCTTCAATCAACTGCCCATTCATTCCCACCTAACAAGCACGCTTCCAACCACCACCTGTAAATCACACTTTTGTTATCTAAGCTAAGGTGGTAAGCACAGACACAGACCAAGGCCATCTGGCCATCAGCCCTGGGAAAGGGAGGCATCTTCAGAAATGTTACATGAGATGCATTGCCCTACAATAAAGCCATTCTCACTCACATAAATTCACACACACTCTCCTCTGGAATTTCCCCAAACAACATGGCAAATGAGCAATCGAGTTTGACATATATAAGCAGGCATACTAGATGATATTCCTCATTACCTGCTTCAGTGCCTTGCTTACCAGGATGCAAGACTTAAATTTCTGCTGCTAGCATGATGTTTAAAAACTGTTTTTTTAACTTGCTCATAGACATACAATGCAGTCCTAATCAGAGTTATGCCTTTCTAAATCTACTGAAGTGAAAGGGCTGACAAGGGTGTAACTCTGTTTAGGATGGCACTGGGGAAGTAACTACTTTTGCTGTCTTGGCAGCAAGGCTGAGATCAAGTTAAACTATACAGCAAGCCATATGGTAGGCTGTTTTAAGGATAGCTGTTTAAGTTATCTATGTCCAACACACATATATTTTACTGTAACAAACTTAACATGACAAGAAACTAAATTGGAACTTCAGCTAGTCTATATTTTGGTAACTAACTATTCATTTGCCATCCCAGAAACTGATAAAAATAAATCCCAAACTATTAAAACCAACAGGGATTCTATTATTGATTTCAGTGGAAAGTAGATTGTGCTACTTGAAATGAAATCTGGAATTAATCCAGCCCCCAATGTCTCAAATGAAAGGGACGACAAGCACAGTTTGGATTGGTAAATGGAGCAATATTCCATGCCATTCATTATTTTCTTCTCTTAAAGAAATATAAGCCAAAAATCCCAGAACATATTGCAGATGGCCGTTGCACCAACCTATAATAAAATAGCTGGGAATTGTTTGCATTTGAGAAATCCCAGATGCACACTTTGCCTTGCAGCAGTATTTGGAGGGACACGACAGAAACAAGCTTAGAAAATAAATATGACATGGGTGCAGTGCTAGATACCCGACAAGTGTTCATCCATCTGCCATCAACAGTCAAACTGTGCATTCATTTATTTGATATTATTGCAGCATAACTGACTGTTTTTTTAACCTTGACGCCATACTTACATTCTGACATTCCCAGGGCAACTTTCAGAGCTTAATAGCTCAATGATGACTGAGAAGCAAATAGCTCTTCTCCAACTTTCAGGCACAATTCAGAGGTAACAACGAACTGTGGTTTCCTGCAAAAGCATAAAATTTTGATTTTTCAGCCATGCCTGAGGAGAGGAGGGAAACAGAAGGAGGATGAGAGAGTCTGAGGATACCTTAGGCCCATTCATGGGGTGAAAAAATATGGCTGTTATGCCTGGACTAGGCTTCAGATGGAAATGTGACCAATGGCTTAAATAGGGGGAGAGCACATTCTGCCTATGACATCATTCTTTTTTGTACCCTCATTGGGATACGATCACTGGCAAGTTAGCACACTTTAGTAGCTATGTAAAATTAACATTTTGCTTGGCAATTTGATACACAGATTCATCCATCCCTGCATTAAGGTGCAGAGAGGCAGGCTGGTTGTCCATGCTGCTTCTGCATTGGGCTCTTTCCCACATGCACATATTGTGCAGGCAGCAATAGACCTGCTCTGCCAAGTCATACAAGGCTCTTTCATTACTCGTGCAGAGTATACATACAGAGCAGAGTAGTTCATCCACTTTTCAGTAGGCTCCTGTAGGAGGTAGTGTAAGGAACAGCTGACCGGCATGAACAAAATCTCTCCCATGCACATAAGAGGGTTGCTCAATTGCAGGTGCTTGCTGGCTGTCTGGACCACCAGGGACTACTGTGAACTGAAGCACTGCCAGCACTGCAGAAATCAGAAGTCCCGTGAACAGCACATCCAAACAGTAATATTAGGCCACCTGGACATGCCCAATATGGGGCTTTATCAGGCTTAGAGACTACTGGTGCTGGAAAGAACATAGTAAAAGCAGTGTTTAGTAATCAAGCATTTCCCCTTGGTTTATTTGGATGCTGGAACTGAACTGAGACCTCGAGCAGGCTGATTCATGCCTCTTTCATTTTTCCATTCAATCCATTTTCTCTGAAAAAGGAGACATAAGCAGTGAAGCCAATATTGTTTTATTGGATCCAATGCACTGCCACTGAAACAAATACATGTACACCCAGGCCACTGCACTTTTATTAAAACAAATACAATTTAATTCAAACCAACATTCAATAGCAATTTTTTTTAAAGCAATGAAATTAAACTCTACCAATACTTCTCCTCAACGTGTTTTCACAATCAGATTCATTTGATCCATGCCCACGTAATATATATTTATTATAGATCACACATTTCATTAAAAATGAATTTACTGCAGCAAAGTTTCTCCAAAACCACACACTAGGAATTCTAACCAGCTGTAAGATTAGATAATGAAAACTGATAGGATTTTTGTTATTGATGATGATTATGAACACTAAGAAACTATGTACACTAGAAAAATAAATTTCACGACAGGCTTTCAAAAACTGCACATTGGAAATGATATACACAATGGCTCTTCATTGTCGATGAGTGGTGCTTACTCCACAGCTTGTGGGGAGCCATATTTGCATTTACCATCAACCAAAAGAACCTCATGACTACTTATCTCCTGTATACCATCCCACTAAACACATACCTACAACCATTAGTATTACATATATAACAATAACATTTTATTAAGCAGAGTACATCTGAGTATGTAGGGTTCTCTTTTCCCACTGCTGTTGAAACTTAACCCAGCCTTTGTGTACCAGGAGTAGGGGGAAGGGCTTCTCTCTCTACCTTCTCCCTCTCAACTTAGCATGATGGAGCAAAGTAGACAAGAGATTGCCAAAGCACCAAGAGAAGAGTAAGTTGGCTGTGGAGAAAGGGGAGTAAAATCACCCCCCCACACACACACGCACACACTGCAGCCACCTTACTCTTATCCTGGATGGCTCCTGTGGGGGTGGTGTTTCTCTGAGGCAGCTTGCTCTCCTCCTGACAATTTCAAGGTGCTGGGATGATATTGCAATGGCTGCAGGTGCGGGGTGTGTGTGGAGAGATGGACCCTTTACTTCCACCCTGGCATGAGGCTTTAGGGTTGCCAGGTCCCTCAGACCTGCAGTAAGGGAATGGGGGGTGAACTTACCGGAAGCAGGGAGGAATGCTGAAAATAAACACAATGTGCTTATGTCACCTGGAAGTGACAAGCCTATAAGACAGAGCTGTTCCAACAGGCACATGGTTAAGGCTTCCCACCTTGTACCATCTCCTAAACTCCCTTTTACTGTGCCATGCAGTGAGGAATGAACATGGTGACTGTTGTGACTGTTGATTTTCATCTGAGTTATATTTAATCGCTATGTTGATTTTAAATGATGTGGCCCGCCTTGAGCCCTACTGTGTAGAGAAGGGCGGGCTATAAATCCAATTTAATAAATATCTGGAACATAGGGGAAATTACCACATTGGGGAACAGTTCTCAGAGGAGCCATAAATGAGCATCTTGAGCCACAGAGTATCTTTGTTGTAAACTAATAATGGTGAATATAATAATATAATAATATAATAATAATATAATATAATAAAAAGTAGAGACATTACACTGCCAACAAAAGTCTGCATAGTCAAAGCAATGGTATTCCCAGTAGTAATGTATGGCTGTGAGAGTTGGACCATAAGGAAGGCTGAGTGCCAAAGAATAGATGCTTTCGAATTATGGTGCTGGAGAAGACTCTTGAGAGTCCCTTGGACTTCAAGGAGATCAGATCAGTCAATCCTAAAGGAAATCAACCCTAACTGTTCCCTGGAAGGCCAGATACTGAAGCTGAGCTCAAATACTTTGGCCACCAAATGAGAAGGGAGCACTCACTGGAGAAGACCCTGATGCTGGTAAAGACTGAAGGTAACAGAAGAAGGGGACGGCAAAGGATGAGACGGTTAGACAGCATTACCGATGCAACAAACATGAAATTGAGCAAACTCCAGAGGATGGCAGAAGACAGGAGGGCCTGGCGTGATGTGGTCCATGGGGTCATGAAGAGTCAGACTCAACTGTGCAACTGAACAACAACAACAACAAAATAATGGTGAATAGATCTATGTGGAATCACAGAACAGCAGGGTACTTTAAGGTATTTTCTCCAATCCCCTTTATAAGACAGGATGCTCTGTAAAAATAATTTAAAAGGACTCATAATATACCTAGATGGCCCAGGCCAGCCCGATTTGGTCAGATCTCAGAAGCTTAGGGTTTGTCCTGGTTAGTATTTGGATTGGGGGGGGGGCCTCCAAGGAAACCCAGGGTTTCTATGCAGAGGCAGGCAATGGCCTGTGAACATCTTGTGCCTTGAAAACCCTACAGGGTCGCCATAAATTGGCTGCGACTTGACAGCACTTTCTACCACCACCAGAATATTCTTAGAAAACCACAAGCAAAAAAAAATAAAGGAACACTAATTCAACATGCCCAGTAGGACAAAGAATACATTAAGTAAACCAATTGACTCAATTAAGCAATAAACTGTACAATCCCACTACAGAGCTGGCCCTCTCATTCTTCATTCAAAGATACTTCAGGGGGGGAAACAGAGTGACAAACTCTTCCCTTTGTCTATAAAGTGGGGATGCCTTCTCCTATATGCCTGAAATTTGGCAGGGAGGGTCCCTTTAGTGAGGGATACAGTCTTGAGCATTGTATGCCATTTGGATGAGAGAAAAGGGTTACAACTGGAACTCTTTTTTGCCACTGAAACCAATGAGGTTTTCTAAAAAAACTAATAAAAAATAATCACGAGTATTAATGAAAATACAATTTAAAAATGTAAAATGTAAAATTAATTAAACCTTGAGTATGTACCCTATGTATACATCCATTAACGTATGTAACCCTATGTATACATCCATTAATTAAATACAGGCTTCTGTTTGGACCCATGAAGGGACAATTTTGTGCCAAACACAATAGGAATCAGGATAAAAGCTTAAGGGAAGCCTATATAAACATTTTTATGGCAATATATTACTGTCTCAATAACTGCTTCATTATAACCCCCAAATATGACAAATATGCAATATTTGGTGAATACATGTGATTAAAATGTCCTAAGAACATCCTTTTCCTGGACACACAGGGAAACAAATTTAGTTATCTTTGGGGGCAGGATGTTGTTGCCAGGATTTTATTATCATGAACTGCACCACTTTTCTTGTGAACCTAGAAGCCTCTCAGAATACTGATAGTCAGATGTCGCCTTCTCCATACAGGGAACAGATGCTCCTATCTCTTCTTCAGCCCTAACCTGCTAGAAAGTGATGGCTATTGGACACTACCCACAAAGCTGTGCAAGCCTTACTGAAGCCTTCCTATGCAAGCATGCCTTACTGAAACAAACAAACAAGAGCAGAAAAAGTCTATATTCTGGACCTATGTTCCAACACCGAGTTGTGTGAGTTGCAATACCCTTCCCCTGCCACTCTCCAATATAACATCATCAAGGTGGCTTCTGCAATGGCCTTCCTAAGCCACAGTTTAGCAGCTGCAGCTGCCACTCAGGCGCCTTCTCTTCTACCAACCTGACACAGAGAGGGAGAGGAAGCCCTATGCTGAGTGATTTTAATTAATACTGATGTTTATCAAGCAGCAATGGAAGCTACTGCTGAGTGTCATGTTGGTTTAGAAGAAAATGGTATGCAGCTGTCTCAGTGTGTCAGACTATCCTGTCTTCATTATGGATAAAATCTTCTACCACAGAATTATCACATCAATGCTAGGAAGACATTTGCAAACTTTAGTCTGTGTACTGCTTGTCTATGTATTTATTGTACTTCTATCTTGCATTTTTTCCTGTAGGGAACCCAAGGTGCTAAACATAATTTCCCAGGGCATCTACCACCCAGGCACTGACTGCTTCAGCAACGTTTCTATAGTATGTATCTTCAAACATACCCTAGCACCACCACAATGCCAACACAGGGCGAACAGTTCATAACATTTTGGTTGCTGCAATCCTGAATCACTACTGTGGATAAGTCCCACTGACATCAATAGGACTAATGATTCATAACACTTAACTGCAACATATGTTATCTCACAGACTGACTTTATATGAATAATTGTACGGGGAAATTCAAATTTCACCATAAGGTGACATATCCTTGTAATTTCCTCATAGTGACATGTTCTTATGAAGGGACCTCTCATATCATGAAGTACCTTTTTGGTATTAAAAAAAGATGACTGGGGGAGGGCGTGATAGAGGTTTATAAGATCATGCATAGGGTAGAAGAAATGGCTAGAAAGAACTTTTCCTTCCTCTCCCACAACACTAGAACTTGGAGGCACCCAATGAAGCAGATGAGCAGTAGGTTCAGGACAAAACAAAATACCTCTTTGCTCAATGATTAATAAAATTGTGGAATTCACTTCCAGTGGATGTGGTGATGGCCATGAGCATAGACAGCTTTAAAAGGGGGTTAGACAGATTCATGGAGGATGGCTCTATCAGTGGCTACTGGCTATGGCGACTAAAGGGAACCTCAACATACAGAGGCTGTGAACCTCTGAATACCAATGCTAGGGGGCAGCATGAGGGAAAGGCCTTAGCCTCTATGTCCTGTTTGTTGGCCCTCCGGGCAACTGGTTGGCTAATATGTGTGAAAGGATGCTGGACTAGATGGACTAGTAGTTTGATCCAGCAGGGCTCTTCTTATATTCTTATCCAAAAGTTGTGAAATATGATATAAAGAAATGAATTGAACCTCTTTCACTATAAGGGGTGCATTTATAAAAACAAGTATCTACAGGGGACAAACCCAACCTGTAGTCACAGCACATGCAAACTCATACGTATTCTAGTTCTAAACATGCCATTTGTCTTCTGATGACCCTCTTCTCTTTGACATTTGCCATTCCAAAACTCAGCCCAGTTTGTTGCACAATCAAATTTGAGGGGGGGGGATAATTAAAGAGCTCAAATCTTGTTGTGTTCACTAGAGAACAGTCTTCCCCTTGCTCTCCATCCACCTATATTGGCACTGCCTCCTAGAAAAAAATCCTCCACACCTTCAGGTGCCAATGCAAGCTGCTCACCAGGCTTGTGGGATCTCTTCTTGCTCTGCTCACACTCTTATGTTCACCTTTCTCCTCTCCTATGCTAATATTTCTTGTTTTAGTGTCTTGTTCCCTGGGAGAATTGCTAACACCAAACATTGTTCTGCTGCTTCAGATCAACACGGCTACCCACCTGAATCTGCTAACACCATAATATCACTTCTGGCTTGGCCGTGTTTACATCCAGTTGAGGCAATCATATGATGAAAAGGCTAGAAAAACCCCGTTGGTGGCAGTGACTCACACTAGAAATAGTCATGCAATGTTGCATTACACTGGATTTGAGGATATATTTGCTGTAGAAGGAGAGTTGGGCGCCAGGGAGAAGCAGAACAGTCTAAAAATAGTTGCTTGGGGTTTTTTGAACAGGAGTGATGTTTAGGAGGTAAGAAGAGCAATCACAGAAGTAAACAAAATGCTCACAAAATTCCCTTCTGGGGAAAAAAGTGGGGTATAAATGAAGTAAATAAAATAAATTAAATGGCAGGTCATTATTGCAGGGGAAATGGTAACATTTTTAGTATAAAAGGCCATGTTATAGTTGCCAACAAACCTATAGAAAGATGTCTCATCCCTTTAAGAGAAGCTTAATATGTGGAAATAGGTAGCTACAGCTTTTCTTGGCATGGGTCAATAACATCATGAGGTAAATAAACTTCAGTTAAAGGGATATAACTTTTTTTCTCCTGGTTGTTGGTATCACTGGGCCACATACACACTGCTGGAGTAGTCCACAGAAACTGCACAGTCTTCATATAAGTAAAACAATTTTTAAAAAACGTCTTTACAGCCTCACAAAAATGATATGGGCAAGGATAAGATTGTCTCTCTCATCGCCATTAACATCACAGCCACTAGCCAGTAAGAGCCTGTGATATCTGCAAAACCATATTTCATCCAGAACTCTAAAACGTAATAAATATGTTAGCAGGGTAGAAGAGGATCACATTTTCCTGGTGCCAAAATATTATAATTTGAGTGCAAGGGAAAAACAATATTCCCATAACAGAAGTGCTCTTGGGGAAAGTCTGTACCCCAAGGAACAACTGATTTATAGCACAATGAACATATGACTGAAAAAAACCTAACTCTACAATCTATATACTAACAACACATTACCAACAGGCTTGTAGACATGTCTTTAAATTATTTGCTGTGGACACCGACAGTTCAATAAATATTTGAACAGCTGGCAATCTCTATTTTTGTAGAACAATACTTTGAATGGCTCTCAAAAAAATTCAAAAAGATCCATAATAACCCTGTGAAAACTCATGCCATAAAAGATAGACTAGGTAAAGGTAAAGGTCTCCCTTGCTCGAAAGCCAGTCGAGTCCGACTCTAGGATTGCGGTGCTCATCTCCGTTTCCAAGCCGAAGAGCCAGCGCTGTCCGAAGACGTTTCCGTGGTCATGTGGTCGGCATGAAAGGCGCACGGAACGCTGTTACCTTCCCACCAAAGTGGTACCTATTTATCTACTTGCAATTTCTTGCTTTCGAACTGCTAGGTTGGCAGGAGAATACACATGCACAAAAACAATGCATGTACAGAAACTGGGAATGTCCCCAACAAGAAAAGCTACAGGATTTTGCATCTTTCACAAAAACCTATCCTGAAAAAGTACTACATAGGGCAGTGGCCCTATCACACAACTGGCTTTCCATATGGCAGACAGAAAGGATGGTCTGCGTACTTTGTATGTGATTGTTGCAGCATGGGAGTCAGTTCTGCATAGTTTGCTCCCATGCCAAATTGGCAAATAATATACCTTTTCTTTACTTCAATATTTCTAACTGGTCAATGTGGATACTAGACCATGAATCATGAGCAGACAAGATCTCTTTCTACAGATCTGAAAAATGCCCCAGGTTTGCAGAAAAATTAAAAATTTAAACACACACACAAACAGAACATGGGGGTGAGGAATAGAAAAACCCCGAACAGTAGAAGTAGCATACGTAGCTTTAAGAAATGAATGCCATCAGTGGCCATTTCTAGGCAACTACAACAGTATTACCAGCCTTCAAACCTTGGTTTCTATCAGTAAAAAGTGGGGAGGGGGACGATAACTCATTGTGTCATGGGCCAGCCAGCTGAGGAGGAATCTGAAGAATAGGGCCCCACACTGACAGAACCCCCACCTGAGCAGCTGGATCCAGCAGCAGACCCAACAGGGGAAGCACTGGAAAGCAAGAATGCTTCCCAGTCACGACCAGGCTGCTTTATCTTCGGAGAAAGAGACATCACAGAGGCCAGCTCCCCACCTTCACCTCTCCCGAGCCAGTAGAGTATAGAAGAAGAAGAAAGCACTTGGCATCTCAGGAGAGTCGAAGGGGCATCTGCTTGGCTGCTCAGCAATGGTCAGTGTTAGTTCCAGGAGCAGAGCCCTTCCAGGAGCAGAGTCCTTGCAAGACCCAGCAGGCCCGTAGCCTGTGTGGGGCCCTGGGGGCCCAGCCTCCCATGGGTTTTGCGGGCCCCTCCCCCGATCACATGTCATGTGACCCGACAGCTCCTGTGCAGCCCGTCCCAGGCTGGGGAGGGAAGGAGCGAAGGGCGGGTCGGGGGGCAGAGCAAGCGGCAAGAGGAGCTACGGCGGCACTTGGAGTTGCTCCCGCCAAGGTCCCCAAAGGCGCCGTAGAAGTTTTGGTGCATCCCGCTATGCACGCGCGGCTCCCCTCGCCGTTGCTTCCTGCCTCCTTTGCTCACTGTGGGGCCGCCGCCAGCCCAATCAGCGCCCCTGAGCAGGAAATCCAGCATGAATCCTTGGCGGCGTCCAGGGAAGCGCTGGCCTTCCGCCCCATCCCGCTCACTCGCCGCTTCCTGCCTCCCTCTGCTCACTGCGGGGAGGGAGAAGCCGCATGTTGCAAGAAGCATGCGTGCTTGGGGAGGGGGGATGGCGCGGGGAGGCGGCTGGCCCGGCTGAGCTGCGGCAGAGCGCGAGCGGGGGACTCCGGCTCCTCCTGCGCACTATGCAGGTGTGGGAAGTGGGAAGGGGGAGGCAGCAGAGGAGACGCGGAAAAGGAGATGCGGTGGCAGCAGCAGGGGGATGCCCGGCCGAGGGAGGGAGCCAGCCGACCAGCAGGATGGCATCGGCGGGAGGCAGCCGGAGCAGCAGGGAGCCCCGAGCGCCCCCTCCGCAGCAGCAACAGCAGCAGGAGGCCTGCTTAATCCTCCAGGCCCTTCCGGGAGCTTGGCATCAGCTCCACAATGTTGGTGTTGTGGTGGGCCCTCTGAGAAAAACATGGGCCCCCTGAGAAAAAAGTTGTTAGCTACGGGCCTGTTTCCCTATCAGCCAGACTGACAGGCTGATAGGGAAACAGTAAAAGACCTGCACCTGTAGGAAGGTGAATGGGACTGTAAAGAGTGACACCTGGCCCTCCAGGCATGAGTTAGCAAAATGTGAAGATAAAAGGAACATGCTAAGCAAGACCTGGTGCGGGAGCAATCTTGCTTGCCACCCCTTTGTGTGCTAACCTATTTAGCAAACAGAGCTATACCCTGATCCTACTGCCTTGTCTCTAGTAATCTGTGCTTGCTCCTGAAGCCTGGGACCCAGGCCCCTATATCCTGCACCTGTTCCCATGCCTTGATACTGGGGTTCCCAGTACCTCAGTGGAGGTGGGGTGCTTTCCTGGGCTCTTGCCTGCCACCAGCCAGCTGGCTGGTGGGGGAAATCCTGCCCCCAACTGACCTTCCTGGGCAACTTCCAGTAAAACCTGAAGTGCAGGCCCTGACATGATGTTGTCACCCAGTAGTGACATCATCATGTTAGGGATGTCAGGGGTGACACTCTGGCTTGTGGGCAAACGTCTATGGTTTGAAGCCAAATTTACCATACAGTTTTGTCTAAAAACCAGAGTTTTGCCCTGATGTCCCCTGATGTGATGATGTCACTTCAAGGTGATGTTGGCACGTCAGAGCCTGCACTTCCAGTTTTACCAGAAGTCACCCCACATCACTTCCAGTCTCCAAGAAGGATGTTGGGAGACCCCTGCCAGCCAGGTAAGTGGACCTGGCAACCCTACTTGGAACTGGGCCCCTTCACCCTCCTACCCTGACCTTTGAGCTGGACCTTTGGATATCTGGACTGGTTTGTAGACCTTGCTCCTGTGCTTTTCTGTACTTGTTGTCATTGTATTTGTGTATCCTGGAAATCCTGGGTACAGTAACAGTGCCAGGCTTAGTCCTGAGTGTGTCACACTGAGGCCAGGCCTGGCAGCAACCAAAGGGCAGGTAAAGGCTGCCAGGAGGAGGTAAGGAGAGAAAACAGAAGTTGGGGAGGCAGATAAATGTAGGTTGGCTGGCTGATGAGGGGGAAAGAGAGAATGAAGAAGCAGGAAAGGGGGGTGTTCAGGCTATGGGGCTTTCAAGTAAGGGAAAGAGAAAATAGTGGGGAAGAGGAAAATGAGACGCCCCTACAAGACCTTGTGGGTCCCCCACTTGTACATTTGCAACAGAATATATCTGTTGGCCTAGTGACAGCACTATCACTGTATTGTTTTACTGGGTTTGAAGGGGAAACAAAGTTTTAAGGGCCAGTGATCCAATCACATCTACTCCCTTTAGGATCTGTGATTTTTCATGGACCTAGTGTGCCACATAGTCATTTTCCTGAAATAATTAAAAGCATTACTGAACTCTTTACTTAAAAACAAAACACCAAAGTAGATATGTTGGCTGAAAGGTAGAAATTAAGGAGTGAGGTGATCACCACAGGGTGCAACATATTCATTAACAATACTAAAATTGTCAGTTTAAGTAGACTATTTCCATACTAATGATGGTCTTTTTTCATGGTACTGCTACTTAAGTGGTGATTTTTGTTCTAATTATAATTCCTATTGTTTTACTGTTCAATTACTGTTGCTAGCAAGTATACAATGTTGTAATGCCTGAATGAAAATGGGAGAAATCCTGAATCTCTTTAAACCACTAGGACTTTACTAAGGACCTTAACAAGAGTCTGCCTACCATTATTTTTATAAGGTGTTTTACCTAAGGTACAAGTTGTCATCTTTGATGTAATTTGGACCAAGATGTGGCTCAACCTGAATCCTTATTCAATGCCAGGGCTCAGACTTGCTACGAAGTGGAACAAGAAAGTGCCTGCGAGCATGCACAGAATATTGTTATCTTAATGAACAATGACCTCTAAACTGATGAGGAAGGTAAAAGGGTCTTTGATGGAAATTCAACGTTAATTATATGCTACCACATTGGGACTGCAGCAGGAGAGATTGGTTGCTATGGTTTTGAGTGTAATTTGCCCAGGTGTAATATGAATATAATGCCTTGGTGTAATTTGGTGTAATTTGGACCAAGACCTGGCTCAACCTGAATCCTTATTCAATGCAAGGGCTCAGACTTGCTATGAAGTGGAACAAGAATTGCTATAAATAATAGAAAGTGCCTGCGAGGATGCACAGAGTATTGTTATCTTAATGAACAATGACCTCTAAACTGATGAGGAAAGTAAAGAGAGATTGGTTGCTATGGTTTTGAGTTCCAGCATTGCCAGTATGGCAGTGACAGGGTGAAGAGAAGGCAAAGCTATGCAATACAGCAGTTTACAGTCAGGGACTGTCTTAGCCAATGGGCAACATGGGCAGCTGCACCCGGGCTCATGCTGGGGGGGGGGAAGCTGAACAAAGAAGGAGGGGGAAGAAGAAGGAGAGCAGGGGCTTCTGATGCTGTTTACATCTGCCCATGTGGGGCTTAGGCAGCTTGCTCTCAGTGGCAATTCTGGCTCCTACCCAACTCACCTGGGGTGAGGGCCACCTGTTGCTTGGCTGTGGTGGGGGGCAGTGGTAGGGTTGTATTGATTTTGGGGGCCCAATCTGAATTTTTGCCCAGGGCCCCAGAATCACTAAGACCACCCCTGCTTACAGTGCAAACCTATGCAGAGTTATTCTAGTGTAGGAACATTAATTTCAATCCCTGTAGACGGGCATAACTCTGCAGAGGATTGAATGGTTAGTTCCCACAATATCTGCTATGCCTATTGACTCATTATGGAGTTTGGTTTCCTTGGCAGGAGAGCAGAGGAGGGCATCCACTGTTCATAGTTTTACCAGTTTTGCAGAAGAATGCAATTGTAAAGATTTCAGTTTCTTGTTTTAAACATTTCCAGTAAAGCCATTTGTAAAATTCATATTCTACAGACCCATTTACATGGTTTTGTTTTTAGCTCTGTATGCCACCCAAAGTGCAGTTTGGCAGGGCAAAAATATTTAAGAAATAAACATGTAACCTACACTGAAATCAGTGACATTTATTTCCCTAGTATGTATATCTGAGGTTGGTGTGCTAGCTAACCAAGGTTACACATTAATGGATATAAACTTGGTTGAAAAAAAATTAGGTAACATAAGTTACTTCCCCAGGCAAAACTAGGAGCCATGCAGATGAAGGAGTGAGGTTAATTCTCAAGGCTTCCCTTAATTTTCAAAAGCCAAAGAGCTGTTGGAGAAGTAACAAATCTGCTATGATGGAAAAAATGGGTCACCATGGACAACCATCCCCCTAGTAGCATCCCAAGTACTCTTACTTCCTCTCACATAAATGACTGCCACTTGTATCTATGTATAAAAGAAAGTACTGTGAAGTACTGTGTTTAGAGATATGATTATGGTGGGGTAAAACCTTCTTTCATTATTAGAGGAGCCCAATTGATGGGGGAACTTTGATAAGGTGGACAAAGCTCAGCAGCAAAGACATATACAACACAAAAATAATGGCCAATTTCCCACAAGTGCTGCTCCACACTCGCTTTTCCCTTTTGCCCCAATGGTATGTGTCAATTTCACACAAGCTCTTGTGTGGCCGCACGATTTTCACCGCATCTGCTGAAGCCTCAAAAAACAGGATTGAATAGACGCGGGGAAAATCACGTGAAGCTGCAGGGCAAAATTTATTTATTTATTTATTTATCATTCGACTTGATATACCGCCCTAACCCCCGTAGGGGTCTCTGGGCGGTTTACAATTCTTGGGTGCTAGTCACCTATATCAACCCTAACTACGGTCACATCAGTTCAAGGGGGGGGGCTGCCTACCGGCACCCTGGTGGAGGCTCGGTGTTGTTCACTTTTCCCGGCTCGGCTTCTTCTTTCGGCTGTGAGATGTCCCAGTGCTTAGGCAGACAGGCGGATGGATGGATCGCCGGCGACGTTGTCCTCAGCCCGACTGTGTCCTTCTGGCTCCGCGCGCCTCCGGATGACGTCACTGTGCCTCCATCTTCCGTCGACAACAGCTGCCCTGCTCGTCCGTTGCTGGCCACCAGGGATCAGTCCCCTTCTGGCTCTGCTGCCGCCGCTTGCCGCCTTCAGCGTTACACAGCCTCCTCCTCCTCCGATCGTCTGCCGCTGCTGCTCCACTGTAGCCGCCGTTCTCGCCGTCGCTGTTGCCGCCGCTGCTTCTCCACACACACCTCCATGGGAGGAGGACAGTGCCCCCCACCCTACTAAGGGTGGGTACCCATTTATCTACTCGCCGATAGGTAGTTACTTGGCTTTCGAACCGCTGGGTAGGCGGGAGCTAGGACTTAAGGGCCGTGCAGCAGCTTGTGTGATATTGACACATACTATTGGGGCAAAAGGGAAGAGCAAGCATGGAGCAGCACTTGTGGGAAATCGGTCAATGTCTAAAAAATTAGAAAAAGCATTTAACTGTTGAAAAGCCCTGGCTGTATTCAGTGCAACAAACCAGAGTTTGTGGGTTAGTACCAAACTGGAATTTCAAACTAAGGTTTGTAGCTAATTTGTTAACCACACTTTGTACAAATTGGTTTGTTAGTAAATCTGAAATCACAAACTACAGTTTGTTCAATAGCACTCTGCCTGCCAGCTGCCTGGTTACAGAAATGCCTTCCCCCTCAGGAAGCAGGGAGGATGAAAGGAACAGGAAAACCAAGGCTGGTATATAAATCTGGTATGTTACTTTTGTCTGATTGATTAACCAGACTTAGTTTAAACAAGCTATAGTTTATCATAATACTTGAATATAGTCTTTATTTTACAATGCTGAATGTGAGAGATAAGTAGGCAAATTTTACCTTTCACTGCTTTTCAAGAACCCCAGAGACCCATGCCTGAGTTTGAAACATGTTCATACATACAACAAAATTAGATTCAAGGGGATATTAGAGTTTCTTTTGAATTAATGTGTTTGGAAAAGGTGATTCAAATCATGTCCCAAGGTATCACTAATTTTAATTCATTCTTCTGCCTTTTAATCTAAAATAATTGACCACCAAAAAAATCCACTATGACTTCAGTCCTTTTTCCCTTTGAAACCCAACAGTAAAATTTGTATTGCCTTCTGTAGGTACAGGACTTTGCCATGTGATAGAACTGCTGGATAATTAGCACATGCTACCTTTAATTAGAATGAATGAGTTTGATTATTTAATTTCCAATAAGACAAAATAAATGGTACCTAAATCCATAAATAATGAAGAGCCTTGTGCTGTTTCCCTGTTATTACTTTTAGTGTTAAGAAGTAGGTCACTTGGTGTGGGCATAAACAAAGAAGATAAATGGCTAGAAGAGGAATGAATTTTCCATAACTTGATTAAAGGATAAGGTTGGCTCCTAGGAGAGTGTTGTAGTGCTTAATGATTTTGTTGTTGTGGTTCTTAATGTGTCTAATGTTAGCTGCTTAAGAAAATCAAGAAAAATGTTAAAGGGTTGCTCCATAGGGGAACTGCCAGCTAGGCAAAGATCGTTCCAGCTGGATCAAACCTTTCCCCACTATAGGCAAGGTAAGGAAGACATGCCATCAACAGGTCAGTCCCAAAGCAATCCTCTGTGGGTTTAACTTCACTTAATGCACTTCCACACATCCATTTATTGAGCATGTTTCTCATTTGTTGCACACTTTGCTCAAGAAATTCATTTACAATAGTGAATACTTGGGAAACTATTCGATCAGCTGTTGCTGCTATAATTATTATGCTGAATATATTTGCATTAGCTAAGCAAGAATCTTAACATCCCTTATGATGAGCAACACAGCTCCTCACATCTACATGCCTGAGTTACAGTGGCCCCGGTCACACGGCAAAGTTGCCGTGGGAGAGGCACGGGAGTCCCGTGGATTTTCCGGGCGCAATCACACCCCAACATCTGGGAAGCACAGTGCTCCCATGGCGAACCCGTGGCTCCCCGCCGAAGGTGCAGATTAAAAAACTAATTCTTACGAGGTACTAGTTTCCAGAAATTGCGGGCCAAGGGCGGGCATCTGATCGCGTTTCCAGTGGACTTACGTGGCATCCGGCACCCATCTCCGTAGGTTGTGCAACAGCGCCCAACAGCGCATGAGCACAAAGAGTGATTGCTAGTGCAATCGCGTGACGCGTCTTCTGTGCCACGCTGCAGGATACCCATCTAGTCGGCATCTCCCCCCTAACCACGGGACCTCAACCGGGACGTGTGCTCAGGCAGCCGCGCATTAGTTTCCTCCGGGGCAATTAGCCACACCTCCCCCCCCCCGGTGATATCTGGCCCGTGTGACTGGGGCCTCTGAGAAGCTTTTTACTATTCTTTAAAAATATTTTTCAACATTCTTTGGAGGCCATAGGCCTTTCCTACAGAGTGAATCTAGAACATGAGTGACCAACTAGCTATTTTTAAAGAGAGGTGAATACTAGCAAATAATTGCTTACAGGTGTTTTATGGAACATGACACAGGAAGCAAGCAAAAACAAGTCTGCTCAGAAGTAAGTCCCATTTTATTAAATAGTGCTTACTTCCAGGAAAGTGTCCTTAGGCTTGCAGCCATATTTTCCTAAGTATAGTTCTTAGATAGTTAACTCTCCCTCCCCCTCCAGCATGTTGAAGTGAGTACAGTTATTTTATGTGTATGGAATGGTAACCATAAAGGAGTCAGAAGAGAAGATGGCAATGATAAAGAAGAGGTGGGTCAAAGAGCTACAGTTGCCAACTGCCTGGAGAAAAAAAAATGTCCTGTCCAACTAATAGAAGGTTAATGGGGTGTTATTTACCAGGTGGTGTTATTTTCATCCACACCATGAAAAACTTTCCATTTCTATATATCAAGTCTCTATTAAATGAGTATGACAGGTCAAATGATATAGGGAACATCGTGTAATAAAGGAAAATAATAGGGAGATGGGGTCTGTCATGCTGTTCATATGATGGACATTAAGTTTAGGCACATGGCATACTACAGAGTAGTACTAAGGTGAAGCATAAGGTTTTCTCTTTTCATGTGTCTTGTGTTTCTATGGTCCTTTCCACACTAAATCCTGGTTCAACCCTGTCTCCAAACTTACATTCTACACTACATGTGAGTTCACCCCTGTAATTATCTCGGGGTATTTTTTGTTTCCACATTACTCTGAGGTCACCCCAGTTTCGCCCCACACTTGTCCTGGGATAAACGGATGCTGTTATAACCAGGGATAAATGCAAGGTATTGTGTGACAAGTTGAACTCTGATAAAACCAGGGATGAGATCCAAGTGCGGAATGCTGCATTTGGTACTAGTAGCTCTTTACAATATATGCTAATGCACTATCACAATCACCCAAGTCAGTGTGTCAAGATGCACTGATAAAAACTTGTTCATATGATTGAGCAATCCTAAACAGGTCTACTCAGAATCCTACTCAGTTCTATTAAAAATATTCTTAGAATTGCACTGTTACTCTTATATTTCTGTTACTCCATACATTTTCCCGTGTTTTCTTAGTAATTTTTTTTCATTTGGGGAAAGGAAAGCAGAAAACACAGGAATAATCTCTGGCAAACCTGAACAACTGTCTTTCATTGAAAAGTATTAATATTAACTGCATATTAAATTTCCTTCAGGTGTACTCAGTGAAACTGCCATATTTCAGCCACGCTCCTCTTTTTCTGCAGGCAGCACATGCTAAACAATTCTTAAATTTTCTGATCAAGATACAAAATGCCACACTCTTGCACACATTTTCTTAGGTTCTAGAAAATGTGTTGTGTATCTAAGAAAAAGATGCAAAGTCTTTCCAAAGTTGGTGTGCAGCTCAGCATGGTTTATCTCCAGCCTATAGCTCTTTCTCTGAATTCAATACTGCTGGAGCAATTTAATGCAAACCCAATTTATGACTTAATGCTCCAGGGACCATACTGGGAGATTGTTACATTATTCTTTTCTAATCCTATTTGTGTTTTAATTTGCTAAGTCTGTAATGAGGTGCATGCCTTGAATAGATTCAAGATCTTTCACATTGCTTTTGACTTTGTTTAATATAACAGATTGTACAGTTTAAGCTCAGGCCCAAGATGCTCAGATCAGTATTTTCTTTTCATTTTCTCCAATGGGAGTGAATAAAATTATACCATGAAAGTAATTGCATTCATGTTTCCTTGTTTATCACTTAATAGCTTATTTCCTGTTGTAACTCTACACATTGTTGTCACAGAAATCAATAATATGTGGGTTTAAGATTGACTGTTCCAAATTACTCTGAAAATATTACCCTGAAAATAAAGTTCTTATTAATAAATTTGTCGGATGTAGTAGCCTATAATCAACAAAATCCTTATCTCCATTTAACGTACAGACAGGGAATCCTTAAACCAGTGTTTTAGCGAGAACTAAATACAATAAATGTGTCTGCATTGGAATGATTCCTTGCAATGTCAGCAAGGAGGAATTCAAACTTGATTTCATTGTTCAAATGTGGTATTGTTCAGAACCTGATAAACTTTTCATGCTGCTTGTTGACAACAGTAGCCACAAAATGATTAAGACTGATATACTGTGTGAGTAGAAATTGTCCAAAAGTTCTCTTCAATCAAATCTAATTTCTAAAACATTAATTGTTTTTCATAAAAAATGAAAGAATGTATTTAAGATGGGGAATCTATACATACTGGTTTGTGACTTGCCACCCAATGCATTTAACTTGTGCACTGAAGACACATTTTCAAGAGCACTCACAGGGCCCTAAGCCTGTAAATGTGCCTACGCATCATCACTAGGGTGAATGGAATCCACTGAAATTGAAGCAGCTGCCATATTCGTTAAGAACGTAAGCATCATGAACAGTTAATTGAACACTGAGAAGCAGTAAAAATATGAAACTGTAATATTATTCCTTAGGCTGACATCCCCCACAGTCTTTGAGGAAATTTAAAACATACTGCGATCACCATTGATCAGGTGAATCAGGTCAACCAGCATTCTGTACAAAGTCAGGGAAAGTGTTTCTGATCATCATCATCATAATTTCTTCTCACCCCATGAAAACAGAGTTTTGTGCTCTGTGTCCACAGTGTTTAAAGAAGATCTAAATACAAATGGGGAGTTCAGTTATTAATTGACATTGCTGTGGTGGTTTCAGGTAATTTTTAGACTTTTGTTGTTGTTGTTGTTCAGTCGCACAGTCGAGTCCGACTCTTCGCGACCCCATGAACCAGCTGCCGCCAGGCCCTCCGGTCTTCCGCCGTCCTCTGAAGTGTGCCGTCCTCTAGGCTTTTTGCCTTCCCAAATTAATTGTCTCACCAACTTTTCTAATTTCTTAAAGTATTGTTGGTTTTTTATGATTGCAATTGTTTGGAATTAAAAAATCAGTCTTGGTAAAATATTCATCTTTACTGTTGCAATTCTTCCCATAAATAATAGTTGCAAATGTTTCCAGTTTTCTAAACCTTTTTTCATCTCCGATAAAAGTTTCAATAATTGTCTTTAAACAATGAGCTACATCTATTGGTTATTATTATTTCTAAATACTTCATTTTCTTCTGAATCTCGATCCCTGAACAATCTTGTATTACTTGTTTTTGTTCTTTAGTGCAATTTTTAAACAATAGTTAGCCAGTTGTCTTGATACATTCCCTTGACAGGTATACCAGCTCAGTTGTCTTGTGTGCCTTTGTTTTTTCTTACACTCTGTTTATTTAAATTGCATTGGTATCTTCTGTAAGCCTCTTTAGGGAGAAAAGTAGAATAAAAAATGCCCTCAAATTAGGGATGTCAGGTCCTACCATCCTGCTGGCGGGGGGGGCTTGAAGGTCCTCTCCGGGAGTTCTTTGCCACGCATGTGCAGTGATGGCATCACCCAGAAGTGACATCATCATACCAAAGACATTTCATGGGAATGTTCTAGTTTTTGGACAAAACTCTATGGTTGGAGCCCAAATTTACCATAGAGTTTTGCCCCAAAACTAGAGCATCAACGGCACGGTGATGTCACTTCCGGGTGATGTCATTGAACCACGTTTTGGGGCATTTGTGGGTGGGGTTTCCGCTGCTGGCCTACGTCAAATACATAAATAATTTCACATAACCTTCTGCCAGTCATTGTGTACAGCTATCTGGTACTTATTCACTTTGTTTCTACCCTGCTTTTCTCCACAATATGGACCCGATACAGCCTGTCTTCCATTTTACCCTCATAACAGTGTTTTTGAAACTGTACTTCTGAGAAATTCCATGTTTCAAACATTTAAAAGTCAGGGGGGAGATAATAGAGAAGCTTCATCCTGTGTCCTGTGTGCTGCTGGTGTTTTTATTTAAATGCTTGGAGTGAAGCTGGAGTCATCGGCTTTGTTCTCAGACTCTGTCCCCCTCCCTCCCTCTCTGAAACAAACTCATAATCAATTAACCCCTTCCCTACTCTGTGTGCTGCAAAGTTGTAGGCAGGAGAGCACTGAAAACACATGAGAAGTGATCCAGGCATGCGTACATTGCTAACTGTTTTTAAAAATGGTGAAAGTGCAAGGAAAATGTTCAGATGTCCTAAATGGCTTCAAATTGCTAGGAGGCAGTCCAGACAGGCAGAAATGTGGGGTGAAGCCAGAAACAACTGTAAAGTATGGTACCTGATTTTCCCGGTGTTGAGGGAACCGCGATGGAAGAGGATTGATTGCAGGAGGGTATGAGTGCCAGACAGAAGACAGATGTGACCCATCTGATCATCCCTTTTACATCTATTAGGGAATCGGAGCAAAACATGCTCAAAATGCCCGTGTGATCACAGCCTAAGTCTGATACACTAACCACCATACCACATTGGCTCTCATAGATATATAAAGCAATTATATTCATGTATGAACCTGGTACTGGAGTCACAAAAAAGTTAAAGAGCCATTTGTTACTCAGAGTGCTGGTTCTTACCTATAAAACCTTAAAACACCTGGGAATTTTGAAGAACCACCTACTCCCTTCCCAACCTACTCATCAATTAAAATCAGCATCACAGGCTTGTTCTGTGTGCCTGCACCTTCTGATGTAAGGTGGTCGGTTGTTTGGTGACCAGGTACCAGGACCTTTTCAATACTGATGCCTCAGCTATAGGATGCTGTCCCCACAGTGGGTCATTTCACTCACCTGGTACCTGATGTGTTAACTTTTAGGTGCTAAGTGAAAATTTGTTGTTCATTTTATTCAGGTGCGTGTTTTCAGTTGGTTTGTTTTATTTCCTGCTTTAAAACTGTTCTGCTGCCCTGAATTGTTTTATTGTCTGCTTTTATCTGTTGTGTTGATTTTTGATGTGTTATATTGTTTTATGCTGTATGCTGTCTCAAGCAAGAGTACACCTTACCAACAAATAAACATTAGATACAACGGCTAAATGACTGGTGCTTGCACATGAGCAAGTGCAGCCTTTTGCCCACCCCCCACACATCCTCGAATGGAATCAAGGGGAGCGGTGGAACCTATCAGGGCTGAGCTTGGGAACGCTGACCTATCATGGGCGACTGGCTGGCTGGAATAGGGGGCAGCAGCCAGGCAATGACCATTCCAGCCAAGGAAGAGCTCCCCACCCACCCGCCCTCTGAGTCAGACCATTAGCCAGTCACTGATTTCGGGGCTAAGCAAGAATTTTTTGGGCTCACTCAAAATTGGCCAGAAGGGAGCCTTTTTTCAGCTGCTTCACATGGTCCGGGGGGGGGCAGGGCATAAATAGGCCCGGTAACCTGGTTAGGCCCATTCTGGGAAGGCAGGAAAGTATGGGTTGAGGGAGGTTTATTTGTGCTGGCAAGCCCCCCAAGATATCAGCAATAGGAGGGGTCCTCAAACTGGGCACCTAGAGGCTTAGCAGTCCAGGATGCCCAGACGGTGGCCTCTTCAGGGTTGGGGGAGCATATGTTGAGCCTTAAGGCTTAGCAGTCATGGGATGGGATGTGCTCCCACATCTCCTCTACGCATTTGATGTGCGGGTCGTGACGAGTGGGGTACGGAAGGATTCCAAACCTGGCTCTGAGCCAGGGTGAGTTTGCCCTAAGGAAGCCTGCTTGCAGGCATAAGGTAACTCGTGCTTAATTTAATTTGATAGAATGGAGGCAGATCAGCTTATGCATAAATAAATACCCAGTTTAACCCATCACTTGTCTGTCTGTGTGTGTATTTGTGTGTGTATGTGTTTCATTCGAGGGGTGGTTGGGCAATGAACTTCCTTGTTCAGAGGCAGTGCACTTCTAAATACTAGCTGCTGAGGGGCAACAGCTGGCCACTGTGGGAAACAGATGGGCTTTTGGAAAGACCCAGGAAGGTTCTTCTTCTGAAGAATCTAGTCTTATTCTCAGCATAAAACAAGATAATCTATATCAAGAGTGCTCTCAAAAATCCTAGAAGGTATTAGGAAAATAACATTTCCATGGGTACCTGTCTTAGAGGCAGGGGGCATCCCCCTCCTGGTTCCGTGCCAGGAGGTGTTGATGGCGGCAGCGGCGATGGCAAGAAGCGGCTGCGAGAGGCGTACGGAGGCAGCGGTGTAAAAAGAACATGGCGGCATCTGGTGGACTGAGGAGGCGACAACCACGGCAGAAGGAGGCGGAGTCGAGATGACGCATCTACGAGGCGACGCGGCGCGGCTGGAGCCGATAAGGACGTATAGCCAGCAGCCGCAGCCTGCAGCGATGCGCGTCAATGGAGGTCCATCAAGATTTAAAAAAAAAAAAGCCTGCCGATGGTCGCCGGCTGCACGGAGCACCAAGACTACGCCGAGCCATCTGAAGAGGAGGATCCCGCCGCCTGGGTGCTGTTAGGTAACCCCCCCCCCGCACAAAATTGTGGCCCTAGGTAGGTTTGACTACAGATGTAGTCCTATGTAAACCGCTCTGAGATCCATTAGGGGTTACGAGCGGTATAGAAATCACATGTAAAAAAATGTGACCATCAACCAACACCTTTGCAAGGTATTATTATCATGTCCAATGACATATATTTATTTGTTACTTTTTCTCTTTGTATGTACAAATTAAATGAGAAACTACAGCTTGTTTTCTATTCTTGATATAAAATTCCATCTGATATAAAATTAATTTAACACAGATAAGGTTATCCTTAAAATAGTTTATTTAAAAAAACACTAACCCTTAAAGCTATTTGTCCCCCTTTTCAAAAGGTTGGTAGCTGTTAGCTGACCTCTATTACAGCACTGACATATATCAGCCAAAATAATACTTTAACAGATTTTAATGCCAGGCTATATGTTCTGTTATAAGGAATAGCAAATGTTTAATCATAAATATTTTAATGGCTTCAGGGATTCATGGTATTCAATGACCGTGTTAAATGATAATAATCACATCTGGTTTATTACTACAGTAATTCAGCAGCTTCTCTTCAGTAGTTATTTTTTATTATATGTGCTGTGCTACTGTCATGGTCATTTATAGCTGTAATATTTTAAAGTGGCTCATTTGTTTGTTTAAGGACAGTTTCACAATATATTTCAGTAGGAGTATACATTCTCTACTATTCTTTCCATGCTGCCATTGGGAAATTCATCATATGCTATTGTAACTAGGCAGCCAGGAGGGAAGTCCCACAAAATGCCAATGTGGAAAAGTAAGAGATGGAGCAGATGGACACTGAACTGGTCTCCACTGGGGCCATCAAGTTGGGTTCATTGAAAAAGAAGTCCATTAAGAAACAGTTAACAAAGAATCCCTGAAAGGTGGGATGAAACACAAGGGAAGGTTTACTTGCTGTTTTCTGTCTTTGCATATCTCCTGTTTACGGGCTTTCACAACATCCAGTTATAACAGTTTAGCACCAGCCTGGAAATTTGAAGAAGTCATTGTTGAAAGTTATATGACAAGAGATAACCTGCTTAGTATTGTACTCAGGGATGGGCTGACCCTTTTACTTACCTGGAAAGCCTCTGGTGTCCATGAACAACCTGAGCCAACTGCCTGCTGCTGTGGTGGCAACATCAGAGAGTCCCCCAGCTCAGACCTGAACCATACCAACAACAACGACAATGGGTTCAGGCTTGCAAATGGTGCTGAAGCCTGAAGGGCCCTGTGATGAACTGACCTCCAAAACCATGATGCTTAGTGCATCAAAAGCAGAGAGCTCAGAAATTAGGGGTCAATGCCTCACTGTAAAACATAGATTGATTGACAGGTTGCTGCCTGGGTGCACTCTTCCCCCCCTTCTCTCTGATTGGTCAGTGCCAGCTGAGGAGAGTTTTAAAAAGTCTTGTCAGAGGGAGTCAGTCAGTCGTTGCTTGGACTTTGGCTAGGCTGTTACCAGTCAGAAGAAGTGTGTGCTGGTCTGAGGGAAACAGACAAGTTCATTCAAGAAGTGAAAGGACACAACTCCTTGCCTTTACTGTTCAGAAACAGAACTTAACATCTAAGTGTCAGCCCCAGCTGAATTCCATTTATTCACAGTTTCCAGAACTGGGGTTTAGGTTTCACAGAAGAGACTGGACAGGAGGTTGAAAACTCCCAGTCTAGCCAATCAGAAAAGGATTATTGCTCCTAGAAAGAGGAGAATATTTCTTACCTGGTTATTCAGAGAGTTCAACTCAGAAGGGATCCCTGGTTTGTTTGAAAAGGGAAATGGTCAGACTCCTCAAAAGTAAAAAATGGAAACTTATAATCCCACAAGGGAAGTGTTTAAATACAGGAAGAAAGTACTAACTTCCAGGAAACTAATATAGTTTTATGAAACTTTATTAAGACACATTGTTGCTGAAAGAAATCTCCAAGACAAACAAACCTATCACAGGCCCCGGTCACACGGGCCGGATATTGCGAGGGGAGGCATGGCTAACTGCCCCAGAGGAAACTAACGTGCGGCCACCCGAGCACATCTCCCGGTCGAGGTCCCGTGGTTAGGGGGGAGATGCCGACCAGACGGGTATCCTGCAGCGCGGCACAGAAGCCGTGCCGCATGATCGCAGTAGCAATTGCTCTTTGTGCGCATGTGCTGTTGGCCGCTGTAGCACAACCTGCGGAGACGGGCGCCGGATGCCATGTAAGTCCACCGGAAACATGATCAGACGCCCGCCCTTGGTCCGCGGTTTCCGGAAACTAGTACCTTGGAGGTACTAGTTTTTTACTCCGCATCTTCGGCGGGAATCCTTGGGTTAGCCACAGGAGCTCTATGCTTCCCAGATGTTGCAGTGTGATAACGCCCGAAAAATCCGTCTACCATCCGTATTGTCAGCGCGGCAAACGCTCTGTGTGACCGCAGCCACAATTAAGAAATTAGTCTCTAAGAATATAAGCTTCAATCATACTCTGTTGCCTGTTCAAAATATTATAAGTTGTATAAACAGCCAAATTTCCCTCAACTTCTCATCCGCTGCCCTATTCCTAACTCAACTGTGCCTGTTCAATAAAATCAACCTTTCTGTTTGAACTTTACTTTGTGCGAAGTGCCATTTCCAAAGGGATTTATAAGAGGGCTTCTGGTTAGTTACAATAAATCTCTGGCCTGGGCAAAAGGCAAATAATTGAGTGTCCAAGGCCAGGACACCCACCCAGAGCCTCTTTCTAGAGGTCGTTGTATTTATTTCCACAACGAGCCTTTTTTCTAGTAATTCTATAATTCAAATATGCTACTAGAGGCTGCTCAGTCAGAGTGGCGAACAGTGTTTTGGCGAGAAAATCTGCCTCACAAAGAAGCAAGGGTTTGTCTTAGGCCCCTCTGCTGTTGCTAACACAGAAGAGACAATTTGGCTCAACTTGTTTTAAAGTGTCAAGCCACCCTAAGTGCACTGTTGAATGTGTGAACAGGAGATCTTATGGTAGTCCTGGTATATGATCTGCTTCTAAAGTGTAATGTAGATGAGTACAAAACACATGGGTAAAAAAAATATTGAAGATAAACGTGTATACAAAGATCTGATCACAATTTGAACATCTTTCCAGTTGCCCATGGCTACTGAATTATATTTATGTATGTTACTTATTTTTCTACTCATTCATCTATATACAAATATGTATAGACAGATATAAACTACTGATTTTTTTAAAAAAAAATTATTGAATTTTTATATATTTATAAACAATGAACAATAAAACATTAAACCAAACAAATAGAATAAACAAACTCGGTGGTAACCCTCATAAACTGATTAACAAACATTTGATTGGATGTTTCATATACTAACTTTATAAACAGGTAAGTATGTCTTTATAAGATGATGGCATATAATTGGTTACTGTAGATTGATTATTATGCATGTAGTCCAAAAACGGGGTCCATTTAACCAGCAAATTTGAGGTAAGTTGATGTCCATCTGTCCTCTTTATGGAGTCGCCAATTTTGTCCATCGTCAAAAGTTCCCAGATTTTAGTAAACCATCATCCACAGGAAATGGGGTTAACATCTTTCCAGCTTGCTGCAATTATGGTCTTTGCTGCTGATAGCAATGTGGAAATTAATTCATTCTTGGCGTAATTTAGGAACTGCATTGTCTCTCCAAAGGTCTAACAGTACTGTTTCTGGAGTTTTAACAACATCATATCCCGTAATTTCTTTGACATAAACAAATATTTTTCCCCAAAAATCCTTCACTTTCTGACACTCCCACCAACAGTGTAAAAAGGAGCCGTGCTCGCCATAGTACCTCCAACAAAGAGGTGAGTATGTGGGGGAAATATGATTGATTTTGCTTGGCGTAATATACCAACGCATTAATATTTTAAATGCCTGTAACCTTACCGGGATAGACCCAGACTTAAGGGAAGGGGAGGCCCATATCTTTGCCCGAAATGCCTCCAGAAGAAATGCTTGTCAACTGAGTTGATATTGAGATGCTCTGGTTGAGATCGACTTGAGTAAGATTTTATAAAGAAGTGCAATTATACTTTTGAGACATAATTGTTTGTTTTTTAGAAGCTGTTCAAATGGTGTGAGGGATCAATGTAATCCTTCGTGAGAATATAATGAATGATATAAGGAGTGTAATTGATGATATTCAAGCCAAGGTAAGTGTCAGGAATGCTTCTGTTCTATGTAATATTTAGAAGCTACTGTAGGGCCTTGTAGGATGTCTATAAAGCGGGTAAGATTGTTTTGTTTCCATATTTCAAACGTTCCTATTGATTGTGCGGGGTTAAACCATGATTGTTCTACAAAAGGGGTCAATAGTGAAGGTGAGGGGTTCAGTAACTTCTTACGTTTATCCCATATTTTAAAAATAATATTCAAAAACTGATTTTGGTGAATACTAGTAGGCCTTTTAGATGGGTTTTCCCATAAAAGAGTCTGGAATTCACGGTTTCCCAAATAGGATCCTTCCAAAAGTTTCCAGTTGCTTTCAAAATTATTATAAGTCTTTAAAAGACCTACCAAAGTTACTGCTTCATGATAAAGCTGTAGATCAGGTAAAGCTAGTGCTCCTTTATGAATAGGTTTCTTTAGAGTATTATAACTGATCCTAGATTTAGGTGTATTCCAAATAAAAAGAGAACTGGTCTTTTGCCAAGATTTTTAAAAAGTCTTGCGTATTTCTATGGGTATTGTGCGCATTAAATATAAGATTTTTGGAAAAATAAATGTTTTAATGGTCTGGATTTTCTCCATCCATGATGAGAATGCTAAGGTTTGTTTCCAGTGAGGGTCCTCTATTAAAATGAAGAAAATTTGTTTTTAAGAGGTCTTTAATATTTACTGGGATTTTAATGCCCAAGTATTGCCAATTTTTTGCTACCTAGGCAAATCTAAAAATAGATTTAATATAGGACAGGTGGGGTTCTTGCAGATATATAGGGTACAATAATGTTTTTGAAGGGTTAGCTCTAAGTCCAGAAACTAAACTAAAATTTGAAAGTAATCTTTCCAAATCCAGTAAGCTTTGTTCAGGATTGGTGAGTGTTAAAGCCAAGTCATCAGCAAACAGACTAAGTTTTATTTGTTTTGGACCAATGTCTATTCCCTGAATTTTTTTGTTGTCTCTTACAGCCTGAGCAAACGGCTCCATTGCCAAGGCACCCAGAGCATATAATCATAGAGCAGCTTATAATGAATTTAATAGTTTTCAGGCTAGAAGCAGAATATAAAAATGGTGTTCAAAGATCAATCTCTTAAGTACAAGCCTGGGTAAACAGAAATGCTTTGGCCTGGCACCTAAAAGAGAATAGCATAGGCGCCAGGCAAGCCTGAAGAAGGGCATTCCATTAGCGAGTTTCTGCCACTACTGAAAAAGCCCTCTTAGGGTGCAGTCAGACGGTGTGCTGAAAGCAGGTTAAACTGCTCCGGTTCTAACCAGATTGTATTTGATCTGGACAATCGCGATCACACTTACCTCCCTTATCCCGCCTGACCGCGCAGTCACGTCGCTCCCCGGCGTCTACATTACTGATGCGCGGGAGCGTGTGTCGGCGGGGTTTAATTTTTTTTCCCTCAGTTTGTGCATGCACATAGGTGCTCCCCGAGCCTGATCTTGCTGGCGCGCAGTCCCGAGTCAGTGTCTCCCCGCCCAGCTGCCACTGCTGCGGGCAACTGGGGAAAGGTGCCGCAGGGACCACAGAAGGTCTCTCCCTGCCTGGCCGCCACCACTGTGTGTGAACGGGGAAACATGGTGCGGGGTGGGGGAATATGGTGTGGCGGCGGCCAGTGAGCTGCCAGCAGAGACGCCGCATGCCGCATGCCACCTCTCGCTCCTGGAGGTATCAGTGTGGCCTCAGAAGGCAGGCTGGGGGGCGGGGACACACTACCCGGCCCCCCGGGAGGCCTCCAAGCGACCTGAGAAGCAAGGGGGGTCGGTCGAAGATGGTAGAGACTCCCCACGCCACTCGCCGCTCCCAGAGGCCCCCGAGTTGGAGTGCCTGTCCCCAGTGGTCTGGCCACAGCCTCTCTCAGCTCAGTGGATGAGTGGGGAGAGGTGATGTGGGGGCATCCAGCCAGTGGAGCACCTGTCCCATCCAGGTGCTCCAAGGAGAGTGAGGCAGAGATGCCGGGCACCACGTGCGGGCCAAGGCAGCCAGGCTCTCCCCCCCAGCCAATGGCGCAGCAGTAGCCCTGAGGGGCAGGCCACGGGCCAATGGCTGAGGGAGCGCATTTCATCCCACCACCCCATTGGCCAGTGGCCATCCCAAGTCGCTTTTATATGTAAGGAGAGACAGATATGCCACGAAGCCAGTTTGGTGTAGTGGTTCAGAGCAGAAGACTCTAATCTGGAGAACCGGGTTCAATTCCTCACATGAAGCCAGCTGAGTGACCTTGGGCCAGTCACACTTCTTCCAGAGCTCTCTCAGCCCCTAAAAATAGGTCTAGCTCAGTGTTCCCTCTAAGCTGAGTTAGTGTGAGCTAGCTCACAGTTTTTTAGCCTCCAGCTCACAGATTTTTGTCTTAGCTCAGGAAGGATGGCTCCAGAGCAAACTAATTTATGCTACAGCCAAATGGCTCACTCACAACTTTAATGCCAGTAGCTCACAAAATAGAATTTTTGCTCACAAGACTCCACAGCTTAGAGGGAACATTGGTAGCTTACCACTAGCATAACACTAAGAGCTAGAATTTGCCACTGCCAGACAATCTTTAGATCTCCTGGCTATTCTACACACAATGTCATACAATAATTAATTAATTTATAGTTATGTCAGTAAATTGATCAGTCTGGCATGCAGATTCTAAACTATGCCTCCTTCCCATCTATGAAACTGTTACTTGCATGTCAAAAAGGTGATTATTAGAACCTCCCATACTGTCCCAGAATTCATCATAAAGAATTGCCATAGGTCACCAATGTGACAAAACTGACAAGATTGAAAGAGACATCCTAGCTTGTAGTATTTGTGATCTGTTTGTGACCATCCCTCTCTATATTACTATCTGAGCCCAGTGTGACAAATTTTATTGAATTTGTTATGTGACTATCAACCCACATCTCAACCAGGATGTAAGAAAGGCAGCATTCCTGTGTCTATGGCACATCACAAAGCTGATGACTGCTAGAGCATTTCTAGGACAAGTAATTGTGTATAAAACCAAACCACTCTAGAGAAACTGCTCTAGAAACCAGATATGTAATAGGTGTGCTTTGCACCATCTCGGAAATTCTCTTTCCATCAGTGAAAGAGGCCAACTAGGTAGAGTTGCAGTAGAAAATGGGGGAAGATGGCAATGGTAGGGAAGCACCTTGCATTTCTCTAGTTGCAAAAAAGCTGAGGTTGACCGTTGCCGTGTCCTTCCTTCCTTCTCCTTCCTTCCTTCCTTCCTTCCTTCCTTCCTTCCTTCCTTCCTTCCTTCCTTCCTTCCTTCCGTTTTTATAGCCTAGTGGCTTTGAATGGCTCACATCGATAGGCCAGGTAAATTATAATCAACTAAATATCAACCTTCCTATTTTTATGTTATGTTTTGATTGTTATGTTAAATAACAATCAACAAAAACGTTATACTGTCAGGTTAGTTTTAACTTCTATTCCAGCCAATAATTTAGCAATCCTTTGTGAAGAAGGTAACATTGCCATAAAAGGGGAGATATAGCGCTGTTTGATTGAAATAAACAGGACACATAGAAATAAACAATGTTCTAGATGCCAGTCTTTCCTATTGCACAGTTACAAAGCTTGTCTGCAAAGGGAATCCTCCACTGATAGCCTATCATTTCTTCCAAAGGGACAGCATTCAGTTGAGCCAACATAAACAGTCTCCTATAGTTGGGTATTGTCAAAAAACACAAAGTATAATGGCAAGGAGTTTGACAGGGAAAGACCCAAGTATAATGGAGAACCTACTCTACACCTACACAATTTCCTACTAGTACTTAGGAAATCCAATTCATACAGGCTCATTATTATAAGAGTTTGTGAAGTTATTGTGCCTCGATCAGTCTTAGCCAAAGACTTTCATATCTGTCCTTTAAAAAATAATACAGATAACCTACCTCTGATGTTGCAAAGTGCATTTTGCCAAAACCTAAATGTTGCAGCCCACACTCGGGCCTCCAAGCAACATTATGCCAGTTATGCACACAGAGTAACACCTGCAACTGCCTTTGGTGCTCCTGTTATCCTACACAAAACCTGCAATGAAAATTTATCTATGTGCTCCCCGGTGGTCTCCACCCAAATAGGGGCTCCATAAAGAAACTGTGACCCAATTTTGCTATTAAATATTGTTATAGCTACAGGAACAAATTGCATGTCTGTCATGTAAAAAAATCGGACAATCGCCTTCATTGCTATTGCAGCTTTGGAGTACACATCTCTAAGATGATATGACCAATTCATATTCGCATGAAAAATTACCCCATAATACCTAAATTTACTAACTATATTTGGAGAATTTTATCACCTTAGACTTAGTATGATTAATTACCAGTCCTCCTTCTTTGCAATAAAAGGCCATGATCAGGCAACGCAATCCTATTGGAGTTCTTGCTAACAAAATGGTGTCGTCAGCACAGAGCAAGGCAGAAACAAGAATGGATGACAGTATGGGATAAAGAACATTTTGTTTGTTCAACCATTGCACCGTGTTTTGAAGATGCAAACTGAATAGAAAGGCAGCCAAACATCCTTGCCTAACCCCTTTCTGCAAAGGGAACAGATTAGTTAAACGACCTTTGGTATTACACTGTACTTGCTTAAAAGAGGGCTAGTACGGAATTCGTATCAGCCATAATAGTCCACCATATATTGAAAGCCTTCCCAGCTTTTGTCATAAATGATCTCTAGAGACACTATGAAAGGCCACCTGCAGATCGATAAAGGCTACATACAATTGTCCACCTGAGATAGATGTATATTTTTTATCAACTGATGCAATACCATACAATGATCAAGAGTAGACAATCACAAACCCGGCCTCCTCATGCCCAATTACTTTTTCAGACTGCACCCAGTCCTTCAGTCAGCATAAGAAAAAAGCAGCGTAAATTTTTCCTGTTGTAGACAAAAAACTGATAGGGTGATCATTACTAGGGTCATTTTTCAGGTGGGTAGCTGTGTTGGTCTGAAGCACAAGAACAAAGTTTGGATCCAGTGGCACCTTGAAGACCAACAAAGTTTTATTCAAAATGTAAGCTTTCATGTGCAAAGCACACTTCACCCCTTTTATAAACAAGGAACTATAATTGCCTTTTTCCACATAAGGAGGATTTTACCTGTCTGCTTAATGACAGTAAATATAGAAGCTAACAATGGACAACATCAATCCATATTATTTTGAAATAATTCCTTTGGAATCATATCAGGCCCAGGGGCCTTACCAGATTTTATTTCTTTTATTGTTATTTTTAAGTTCTTCACTCGAAGCATCTGGCCATGAAGGTAAATGATCAGCTTTCACGGTGGACTAGCAGTTTTATAGAATGATTTATGCAGGAATGAGAAATAATCTTCCAATTTTTGGGGTGGGATACAAAGGACAGTATTATTCTTGAGTTTCATAGATGATGTCACCACATCCCAAAACCTTTTCAAATTACTGCTATTTAAAGATTCTATCAGCAGTTTCCCTTTAAACTCAAAACATTTTTTCTCTTCAACAGGCTCTTATGTTTTAATCTAAACAGCTCTGTCAAAATCATCTGATCCTGGGATGCCCTAAATTTATGATGTTTCTTTTGTAATAACCTTTTTCATATTCTTACATTCATTATCATACCAACAATTAAATTTATTTGAGGCTCTGATATCTCATGATTCTCTAGAAAAAGTACATTTAAGGGAATCTGGGAGCCTAAGAAAAATCCCCACTGATTCTTTAGTACCTTAAGACCCATATAACTCCTGCAAGGAGTGTTGTATTTCATAGGATTTTAGACGTAAACCAACTTTCCCTTCTAAATCAATGTCCTATTGTATAGGCTTTCTCCAGTTCAAGGGAATTATTTAAATTCTCAGCATAGTCCTAGATTGAAATCCCATTAATATGAAGCTGAGGATATTTGATGCTATAAATACTTTAGTACATAAAAGGATTAATTTTCAAGCTCTGTGTACTTACTGAATACATGACAACACCACATAAAATGGGCTATCATGCAGTATACAGAGGAAAACTTTCACTCCAGTCCATAGCACTTTGCAATTCTTTACTCAATACTGAACATATTTTTTTCTGACTGTACATCTCATTAAAATATTCTACTTATGGGAAATGGACAGAATTTATTTCAGAAAACATAGAAACATATGTCTGAATACTACAGCAGGTTTCTTTTGACAGTAAGACTTCCCTCCAGCGCAAGAAGCTTAGCACCTGCTGAAAAACCTCCCTGAAAGCTCCTTGCAATAGAGTAAAATGTCATCATTAGTGCAAAAGAGTCCATAGGATCCAGCCCACTGTTGGGTAACTTCATTCTTGATCATAAATGTGACGCACAATCAGATTCTACTGGGAATAAACACACCCACTGAGTCTTTGCAAAGAGAATTAAAGCTCTATTATTTCCAAATATCAAGGGTATATGTACTTGCATATTCACAACACATCACACTGATTGCAAGCTACTGAGAAGCACTGAAATATCCCAACTCACTGCTGCCCATCTCATGCAACCATCACATTTTGCTCCAGCTGCCAAGGGCAAAGTTCACCACACTAATAAGTACCAAAGGCTTCTCTAAAAATTATACGTATTCAATGGCCACATTTATCAGAATACAACAAACACATGCAAGGAATCACTCATGGGAAAATGACGCCATAGGGTATCTACTGAAGCATGAAATTCATTGTGGGGGCTCTATGACCAGCATCTTTACACAGTCCAAAAAGACTTTATTATGCTGGGTTTAGATTTTCTTTCTGCAACATTGCCATGTCATTCAGGTCAAACTGATTCACTCAGCACCTACATAAGCATAGCCTTGGGCATCTTCCAGCATGAAAATGACCCATAACAGCTCCAAGTGTTGCTAAATTATTTCTGGTGCTTTTCTGACATGAATCAGTACTTTAATGGGAACCTGAATAGGGATCACCAAAGTCATTTTGCTTAGGGCAAGCAAGGGCTTGGATTCCGGTCATGCAGGTGAAAAGACAAAAGCTTTGTTGACTAAGACTCCAACATCACCATTTTAGCTACAGTTTTAAAGATTATTGTTCTGTGGTAAAACTGAATGGGGAAAAAATTAACTGCAGTGTACTCCACTTGGCTGAAGCTTAGGGAAATGTGGAGAAGTGTTAAACCACATCAATAGTTAAGATCAGAGTTAGGTGACATGTCCTGTGATACGGTGACTTTAGACTCCAAGAGTGCATGTTGTAAGCTCTTTTGTAAGAGATTTTAAAAACTAACATAGGTCAACAAGTTAAACTGCTCTAAATATTGGTTTAGTTGTAATTTTAGCTGCTCCATCAAATAAGGGTGAAATCCCTTGCAAACATGAAACAAGAGATTTCCTCCATGTATTTATTTATTTATTTACTTTGCTTTCAGATTTCCTTCCTTTAAATGTATCACCAAAGACAAACACACCTGAACCCAAATGAAATTGCCTTACAGACCAGGGGTCCATCAAGGTCAGTAGTGTCTACTCAAACTGGTAGCAGCTTTCCAGGGTCTCAGGCAGAGATCTTTCACACCACCTACTTCCTGGTCCTTTAACTGGAGATGCCAGGGATTGAACCTGGGACTTGTGCATGCTAAGAAGATTCTCTAACACTGAGCCACAGTCCCTGGATAGGATATAAATTATTCAAGTTCCACAGACATTATTAAGGAGGAGATGATCTCAAGAGTTACTCAGCGCAACCTTCTGAAATGGTAGGAATTCCCAGCCCCTTTCCCCAAATTTATTTTACTCAATCTTTTAAATAACTCCAATAATAGGGGTGCCACAACCCCAAGGTTAACTGCCTGAAGTACATAATTAGGTTCTTCCAGAAACCCTTCAGAATCCAGCATCTTGGACAATGTGATCAACAATCATGGATGTAAGCAATCTCTTGGTATGATTACATCAAATGTGAAATATCACAAAGGTATTGTCCGTGGCCTGATTCAGCCATCTGGCAGCCAGCGGCAGGCTTGAAATCCAGCAGAGATTCAAGGATGCACCCACTGCATGAACCTTCATGTGGAGCCTATGCACACACACACACACAACCACCACCACCTTTATTTCCAAATCCAGATGACTCCTTTTCTAAGTTGACACACTGGCAACTGATTGCATAGGCTCTATAAGGAGGTGCCATTTTATAAAACTGGCAATTCTACATGATCCTGATCAAAGGCTTGTGAGCTGTACAGTGGTCCTGTGGATGATGATATGAAAGACAGAGCTATTGGAAACACTCTTCTAATCCCATTAACTTCAATGGATTTAGAAGGGTGTAACTTTGTTTAGGATTGCATTGCAAGTGTTTGAACCATTCCAGTGTCTTCTTGTTACTGGTTTAAATTCCATCTCTGATATGAACCAGAGGCCACCTAGATTACAGTTCATTCTCTTAGCCCTACACTATACTACATCAGCTTTCAAGAAAAGGAGCAAACAGGGACCATGTGAGCATACAATACATTGATCTTTGATTCTCATCAGGATATTGATACATTCCTGGACAAGCAGAAAAATTCTGGGAACTTTTTAAACATTACTAAAATCTTTTTTTCTCTCAGTCCATAATATATAAAGGTACTTCTCTGAGAGCTTTTGCTCAAGAATGCACATAGGATGATAGTAACACCATAGCATTTCTGATTGATCCTTGTGGTCAGAGTTTATTCAAGGGAACAGATGTATATGATCCTCCCAAAATAACCTAGGAAGAATGTTCTGTCGTATAAAGGCCTACAATTGTTCGGTTTTTTCACGCCAGTCCTGTATCTTAGAAAAGTCATAAATTCAGAGAATCATCAAGTTCACTCTTGTATTATACAAAATCAACAGCAGTATAGTGAGAGGTAATAGAATAAGTAATACTTAGTTACTCCTAACGAAAAAGTCTCCCTCTATCCATACTGTGGGCTGTCTCTTCAAAGATTCTTTTATTTAAGATTGTGGTTTGTTACTTAACTAAAACTTGTTAGTTTCTAGACTGCATCCTAAATTATCATATTCCCAGAGCAACCACCATTCCACTGGTGGAAGGGCATTTCCATTTGGGGAGGAGGGGAGGATGATTTTTACCAATTCTTTGCTTAAACTGTAAAACCCTAATTTGCCCAGGACAGCCATTTTCATTTAGCATGACTGAATTCAGACTGATCTGAGCCCAAATTTAATAAATAAAACCAATGAAACCATAATTCTGTTCTTTCAGGTGTTTTGCCCAGAAACTAAGACCTTTGCCCAGAAATGAAGACCTTTATCTAGGATCAGGATTACTTTTTTCTACAATCTCCTAATCATTAAGCAAGCATGCAAAGGTTGCTTTCAAATATTTCAACAAATTGACTCACCAAGAGAATCTTGCCATGTGTTTTGACAGGCTGCATCTGTCAGTCATATGTTCTGGTAGCCCATTATATCTGTTGCCTTGCAATACTCCAAAAAGATCAAAGCCACTACTTACTCGTTGTTATAAAATTATGTAGGGAAAGGGGAGGGGGTTGTTATAAGACAGTCTTTACTCCTAAACTAATAAAAATGCAGTAAAAATAACACTGAAACAAAAGATTCCTTTAATTTTATTTGAGGCTGTTTATATGAACAGAGGGAGATGTTTGCAGGGTAGGAGGTTATCGAGTGAAAGGTAAAATTTAAGAGGGTTATACCCAGGGGTCTTGTTGTAGAAAAAGAGCTGCCGGAGCTCATTAGCATAACTCATTAGCATAACTTATTTGCATATGCCACGCCCCCTGACATCACCAGAAGTGACAGAAGGCCGCACCCCCTGACATCACCGGAAGTGTGTCAGAAGGCCCGGCTACTTACCCTCCTGCTTCATCCTCATTCCCAAACGGAATGAGGATCGAAGCAGAGGGTGGGGTAAAGAAGGGGGCGGGGCTTCACCACGTGACCGCCCCGCCCCCTAGAGGTTCTCTTCCGGAGCTCCGTACCTGAGAGCTCCCCCCCGACTAGAGCCCTGGTTATACCTAATATTTAGTAGCAGTACATGTAGATGGCAAGAAAAAGGGTCAGCTTGTGTTTACTGTTTAGCAAGCAGTTAGTGAAATGATATATGTTAGGTATACAATGTTAGTGCACTGAGCCTCCAATCCCCACTCAATTTTCTGCTACAGTATCATAAAGCTGAGTTACTGGCCAGCTGTGTCCAACAAAGCAACGTTTCAAAAATTATTACAGTAGAAGTTTTTTAAAAAAGATGAAGGCAGCTAACAAGATGGTTTTCTGTTTGTTAGTTAGTTTTTTAATGTAAAGTCTCACCTGTGAACTTAAAAGGCATGGAACAAAGCAACATCTCTCTTGTAAATTCAGAGCCTTATATGAAATCCCTCCATTCTCATACATAAAAGAATACAGATGTAAGCCATGCCACACCTTTCCCATTCAGGCAAAGGAGAGATCTCTTACTAGTCAAGCAGAGGGTATTGCATCAACCGCTCCTATCCTCTTCCAAAGGACAAAAATGTGTGCTACCTTCAGTGTCTCACAAAAGTTAGGAATCTGGTATTTGTTTGTGAAACTGAGTGTTGTCCCCCTACAAAGAAGATACTGTCTGGAGTCTCACATTGCCCCTGAATTGTTGCTGCCAGTTCTGAGTCACTGAGAGGAACTACAAAAATAAATAAACATATTGCACCAGACATTCATTGGACAAGACAGTTTAAGGTAAAAATTGCCAGCTCAAGTTACAATGTTCTCTAGGCGATGCTAACCTCCTTCTGTTCCCCTCCCCCTGAAACAATTCCCTGTAGTCTTTTCAAGAGTGCCCCCATATAGTGAAATCAGAAAACATGTGGAAATTGTTTTTAGAGACTGAATTTAAGCTATGCATAAATTTTCTTCACCACTTAGGAATATATTTGTGAGAACATGTATCACTTGATATCTGCAAGAAAACCCTCCTTACAGAAGAAGATGAGACTGTATAGGTTCTGCCCCCCAGGCCAGTCCAGGGATGAGGGGAAAACTCTACACTGGCTCAATACATTACACAAGAACCCAGAGAGGTAGGATCTCTGGATTTCAGAACAAAAGCCACCAGGAATCTCTAAACTTACTCCCTCACCAGCCTGAGATTAGAGATTCCAGAATCTCAGTTGGCATCTGGGATTTAATACATTAGCAACTCAATCTAGAGCTGTGCAGTTAATCTGACCAAGGTAGTGTAATTTGGTGAGCATAAGGCACAGGAGTTTAGCCTTGAAGTCCAGTTACCACAATACAGACAAGTTAGAAACCAGGATAAGTTTATTCAGCACAGAACTTAGCAATTAGACTAATAAGGATTTCAAAACAAGAAAACGTATGGCTCTTGGCCCTCACTAAACATTGAAGAGATATGCATAGTTACCAGGATGATCCATAGTCAAGAATGTCCAAGTATAAAGTCCAATTAGGTCCCATCTTTGTGCAAGCATGCAGCCATGTGCTCAGCTCCAAAGCAGTTCTTTGTCTCTGCCAGAGACCACATGGCAGGACAGCATTTCAGGTGGACAGCACACAGAGCAGCAGAGATAACAGGAACAGAAGAGAGAGAATTCCTCTCATTGGGAATGACCAGATATAGGGCAATCCCAGTCCCAAATTAGCCCTGGCCAGGGACCAATTGGAGTGGACATGGGAGTGTCCAATTGTTTAGTTGCCATGGGTGCAACATCTGAATGGTCAGGACACTGAAGGCCACACCTGCAGTCATGTGACCCCCAGCTCCAGCTAGTCCATGGGCTACGTGCATTTCTGACATGCTTGCAGAGGCCATCTGATCTCTGTCAGCATGGAAGTGTGAAGAATGTGGGGTTATATGGCAGGGCTATTGAGGCCATTTGGCTTCAACAGGAACAAGGCACAGCATGGCATCAGCAAGACATTCCAGGGAAGGCATGAAACCTTTAGAAATCAATATTTCTATACAGGGACTTTATGGAAACTTGACTGAACAAATAACATTTCTTGTTCAGTTTCACAGTTGAGTCCGACTCTTCGCGACCCCATGGACCAGATCACGGCAGGCCTTCCTGTCTTCCGCCGTCCTCTGAAGTTGGCTCAATTTCATGTTCATTGCATCTATGACACTGTCTAACTATCTCATCCTTTGCCGTCCCCGTCTTCTTTGACCTTCAATCTTTCCCAGCATCAGGGTCTTCTCCAGTGAGTGCTCCCTTCTCATTTGGTGGCCAAAGTATTTGAGCTTCAGTTTCATTATCTGGCCTTCCAGGGAACAGTCAGGGTTGATTTCTTTTAGGATTGACTGATTTGTTCTTCTTGCAGTCCAAGGGACTCTCAAGAGTCTTCTCCAGCACCATAGTTCAAAAGAATCTATTCTTTGGCGCTCGGCCTTCCTTATAGTCCAACTCTCGCAGCCATACATGACTACTGGGAATACCATTGCTTTGACCATGCGGACTTTTGTTGGCAGGGTGATGTCTCTACTTTTTATCATGCTGTTTAGGTTCGCCATCACTTTCCTTCCAAGGAGCAGGCGTCTTTTAATTTCATGGCTGCTGTCACAGTCCAGACAATGTATATTTAATGTTTCAATAATGAGATCTAACCATGAAGTCTGGCTTAATTTTACATTTTGGGGTAATTTTTCTATGCATTTTTTTTTAAAAAGAGTACCCTTATCATCAGAGGAAACTCCCCGTCATAGTGACATTTTTTTCATAAAAATTTAGATGGGTAGCTGTGTTTGTCTGTAGCAGTAGAAAACAGCAGGGGTCCAGTAGCATCTTAAAGACTAACAAAATTTGTGGCAGGGTAGGTGCTTTCATGAGTCACTGCTATGAAGAAGTGAGTAGTGACTCATGAAAGCTCATACCCCGCCACAAATGTTGTTAGTCTTTAAGATGCTACTGGACTCTTCAGCGTGTTTTCATACCGTTGCCATCTTGGAACCCTCCAATCAACTGGACTCTTACTATTTTCTACTCATAAAAATTGATTATATAAGATCATCCAGAAGAAATCACTTTTTGCCACTAATGGGAAAAAAGCTTCAACCAACTGCATTACGGTACAATGTACACGTTAAGAGATGAAATAATTTACTAAAGGAACAGTATAGGTGCCATGAGTTGGTTATCTATATTTTCTATGAAAACATAAAACATAGAAAGTTGGGTGATGAGTCAGACTGGAATAAATCCTTGTGTATTAGCATCAGAAAAAATAGTGTGAAAGAAATAACAGAAATCTTTCTATGAAGTAAAAAGCATGAATTTACCTAGACCACAGTGGCAATTTCCTGCAAATAAACTTTTTGGGGGGGACCCCTTTTATGATAATAAATTAATGAACCATAGAATCACTGCCATTTGAAGAGCGAAAATTATTGAAAATTATTTAAATTCAAATATTTTACTCCCTTTTTCTCCTGTACATAGATAAGTTGTATCAAGACTGAGAATAAGTGCCAGTAAGAATCCTGAGATAACTTTTAATTAATTTATGGTACAATCCTAAAGGAAATTACATCTCTCTAATTCCACTAAATTCAATGGGTCGAGAAAGGGTGACAATATTTAAGACTCCATGGTAAATCATCAAGTACATCCCTTGTTCAGGACTATTCCACATGTTTTTTAAAATAATATATACTAATAACCTATCCTGGCAGGGAGGGGATGCAGACTTTTCTGTGGTCTTACATCATTTCATGAGAAAGTACTTCCAGCCATGAAAATGAGGGTGGTTCTCTTCTACTAACAGAGGTCAGGAAGGAAACAGCAAGGAAGGGAGTGAGTGCCTGCCCACCCAGGGAGAGAGAATGTTAACATCACACGCAGAGCAGAACTGCTACCACCTGCTCTGCCCCTCCCCTCCCCTCCCTCTCTATATTAGTTTGTTGATAACACACCTGTTGTTAACTTGAGTTTAAATGCTTTTGGTTTTATTTTGTGTCTCTTTTGGGAAGGGTGATATTGTAAGCTCCTTTGGGTCCGCAACTGAGCGGAGATAAGTGGGTTACACGTATATTAAATTAAAAAAAAACAATATTCTAATTACTTCATCGCATGTTGAAATCAATTGCTGCAACACAACCAAATATTTATTTTATTTAAAACATTTATTAGTCACCTTTCTTCCCAATAGAGTTCAAGGTGGCTTACAGCACATAAAATAAAATAGACTTTAGGTTTTTCTTACCTTAACATCTGATTTAGAATCAAAATAGAAATTATTACTCTTCATAGGACTCTCACCTGAATGTCTTATTAGTCTAGTTATTAGAAGTAAAATAGGTGGTTCTCCCTCCACTCCATTGGCACCAGCAGCCATTATTGGCATGGTCACCGTCTGTGTCAGGGGTCCTAATTTAACCAAGTCCATCCCCTGCTGTGAGACTATTATTTCCCCCCTCCATTTTCCTTTTCCGGGTGAAATATAAGCATTGCTACCTTGCTCATCAATTCTAATCCCTGCCTAATTTCATTCTACAATCCTACATGCAGTTCTGCCATATACAGAAATATAGGGGGACTTAAACATAGGATATATCCATGGCAGATCCTACACTGACTTACTTTAAGCACATAGCCAAAGAGCATAAAGTTCCTTTTTATGAGACATGAAGGCACTGACTCTGTAAAGCCAGGTGCACTAGCAGCATGGTCTTAATTTGTCCCACAACCATCCTGGTCCACTGTCCAGACAGATATGGTCCAGAGAGCAAGCTGTATTTCTAGAAGGCTGAGTGTGAGTTTTGGATGTGCTCAACCATATTCAGTCCTTTAAGTACACCTTGTACCTTTTCACTTTTGGATGATAAACTCTTCAGAGTAGGGTCTTAAATTATTCTACAGAGACCCTCCACACATCATTCATTCTATAGCAGTCCCATTTACCTCAGTGTCATTTTCCAGAGTGCTGGGCCTCACTATATGCACTGATGGCATCCAAATAATAAACGGTAAATATTCACGAGACTAATTATTAAATAGTGGGTTCCATGGATAAACAGACTCCCAAGTCTAGTAATCAGCTCTACATTATTCAGTGATTTCAGCAAGAACAAGACTGTAGAACAGAGCCTCAGCTCAGTTATATTGCATGCAATGGCCACACACCAACACACCCCACTCCCAACGATAGGCTATTTACAAAACTTTACATCTTAATTGGTTACTGCCAGAATCCTGTTGGTCTATTGTTATTCGGCTCCATGCTCACCCTGTCTCTGGCAGCACAGTCCTGCAATGTTTCAGTTTCAATACATCACTAATAAAATTAGCCTGAGGCCAAAAAGTAAAAGTATTCTCCAATAAGATAGATTCAGGTGGGGTAGCCATGTTCGTCTGAAGCAGCAGAACAAAGTTTGAGTCCAGTGGCACCCTTAAGACCAACAAAAGTCTATTCACCATATAAGCTTTCATGTGCAAGCATGAAATACACATTCCACTGTATCTGATCAAGTGTGCTTGCACATGAAAGTTATACTGTGAATAAAATTTTGTTGGTCTTAAAGGTGCCACTGGACTCAAACTGTATCCTCCAATAGTAAGCTGAAAATGCAAACATCTTCTTAAGAAAATAAGACCAAAGTTCCATCTAGTTCAGCATCCTATTTCCTGCAAGAGTCAACCAGACACCTTCCTGAAGGTCCTAAGGACAGAGCATGGTGGCCAAAGCTTTCTATTCTTGGGGGAAGGTGTGTGAATGTGTACACAACAGCTATAGAGATAGATATTACAAAATGTAAATATTCTTAGCTGCATCTGTCTATTGGTTTGTGGTATATCATTGTAAAATGTATTTTTAATGAATATATATATTTATAACAAGCATAAAAATAAAAGGACAATAAACCTGGTTCTTTAACATGAATAATAAATGCAAATAAGTACTTCAAACTGTAATCTCCTCCGGGCAGTGTCCTGTCATTTTTTATGTATCTGGAATGCACCATGCACTTCTGTGACATCATGTAAATATTTAATTGTATTAATATCAAACACCACAGAAAACAGTATAAGCAGCATGATTCATGCTGTTCTCACACCACTATGATGTGTTTCATCAGTAAAAGAAAAAAAATCATGCCCAGTCAGGGCTGAATGACAGCAATGTAAATAAAAGAAGATACAGATGAGCAACGTTAAGTAGACCATTTGCTCTGTTTCCCTGCCAATACAGGATTGTCCCACACAGTACATTTTTTTACTCCAGAATCAATAGGAGGTCTATGGATGAGTTCATCAATAAAATGAATTGCAATATGCTGGCAAAGGGCAAATCTTTTATAAATGAAAGTCAATGTAAATGTTTGGATTGGAACAGTATTCTGTCAGAAGAAGAATTATGGCAGTCCAAATGTTAGTGGGATGGTACTCAGCTTACATTTATGCAACCAAATTCTATTCTGTCACCAAATTCTAAGCTTTGGGAAGAGTGGTGTGCTACTCAAAAGCTTGCACCTAGCATTCAAGCTGGACCCAATAAAGCTTTTACTTCACTTGTTCTATATTTATGTTTGCATTGATATCACAGTTATCACTTAATGTTGTAAACCCACAATTATCAGTAAGGAAATACCTCGAGATTTAGGGGGTTGAACCTGAGGAGGGCAGGGTTTGGGGAAGGGAGGGACTTCTATGGGGTATAATGCTGTAGAGTCCATCATCTAAAGTGGCCATTTTTTCCAGGTGAATTGATCTCTTTCTCCTGGAGATCAACGGCAATCCCAGGAGATCTCAAGCCACCACCTGCAATGAAAAAGCAACCATGACAAAATTGGATACGGAGCACTTAAACTTTAAATATTGCTTCTAAGAATCTGTTTCAATCTGTTCCAAGTGTTTTTGCAAGTTACGCTGTCCAAATCATCCCAACTCTGAGGATGGGTGTTTTCCACAACTGGCACAAGCTATCCGCTTGTTAGCTGGGCAAGAATGTTCAAACAACAATTGGAATGTGTTGATTTAATAACTGGACGACTGCTCTGATAAATGCATGGGGCTCCCTGAACTAGATGGAATTGGAATTTATTGAGCTAATTAGAGTTCTGCGATTGGTCTCTCTTATAGTTTCATCACCACCTGGAGGCTGGCAACCCTAATTAACAGATGTCCAGATTTTACATTGCCTCTCTAGGGAATTTTTAAATAGTGAGATCTAAACTGGGCTTAATAACCCTGTCCCAAAATCGAAATATAAGTTTGTCCCTACATTGAAAGTAAACTTTATCTTGAGCCAAAAGCTCAGGATGAGGACTTTGCAGTAAATACTAGGTGTTAACAAAATATAATATTCAAATGACTAAGTAGTTCAGGCCCAATATGGCTGGGTTTAAAACCATCAGCAAGTACTCTGTCAACTCGCCTGCTTTCTCAGGCTTGGTTGCCATGAGGACATAGGGGAGTGAGAGGAATGTCTACTTTCACTTTTGACTCCTTTGCTGTCGCCTCCAGTTATCTTAGTCGGCCCAGACATGTAGCCTGGCATCGTCTTTCCCCTGGGAACTATGGGCCATTAATTCGGCGGGCCTCTAGCTGAGGTGTGATTGGCCCCAGGCCATTAGGGTCCTGCTTGATTTAGATATAATTGCTTGCTTCACACACTTTTCCCCAGGTCTAACACAGAAACGTCAAGAGTCTGGATCATATCAATGTCTCAATAAACTTTCTATTCTTCTGAAAGACTGTTGTTGGGAACTGATTTCTCCAGGGGTCTGACAAAGTGTTAGAACTCCCTGTAGTTCCCATATCTCACACACTGAAATGGCTGGCGAAGAGAATGGGGACATCCCAGTTACCACCAGAAATGACACGGAGCTGAAGACCACGGTTGCTCCAGTGACTGTGGGAGAATCCAAGGATACTGGGGTGAGGGGCAAGGACTCGTGAGCTCACTTACCCATATGGACTAAGGCGAGCTGGTTGCTAACTCCCAACCCCTGATTGGTGACATATGAGAGGCATTACAGGAGCACCTTCCGAGATGACCTGGGATGCTTCCCCATCACAGAAGAGGTAGACCTTGAGCGAGTGCAGTGTGAATTCCACAGAGAGACTGAGGAGTTAAGGCATGAGCTACACAAAATGATGCTGGATTTACCAAGGCTCATCGCCACGGCCGTCCAACACGAGTTGCGAGGCTGGGTCCCTGATGGTGGGGGAAGGCCAGATCGAGGTCAGCAGCAGCTGGCACCCCCTGCACCCCTGGTGCCTCCAGGACAAGCCCCTCTGGGGCAAGCACCTCCGGGGCAAGTACCTCTTGTGGTCCACCCTGGACCTCCTGCTCCAGCCATTCCGCCACTGGGGCCAGAGAGGCACTGTGAGTTATTGGACGCCACTTTTAATGGCAACCACAAAAAACTTGCCTTCTTCTTGCTACAAGTGCACAAGTTCCTGTGAGACTGGGGTCCCACATTCACCTTAGACGAACACCGAGTGGACTACATCGGTTTGCACCTGGGGAACAGGCAGCAGATTGGTTCGTGGGTCTCCACAACATCAGGGGCCCTGAGCTCTGTGACATGCACGTGTTTATGTGGGCCCTTTGGAGGCAATACGAAGACCCCTTAGAACTAGAAAGAGCCCAATCCTGACTGTGGTCATTGTGACAAGGGAACCGGTCAGTGCGAGAGTTCTCTGATGAGTTCAAGATGTACACTGCGAAGGTGCAGGGATGGCTTGAAGAAGTCCTCATCGAACTCTACAGATCGGGCCTGGGGAAGGGGAACCCCTTAACCCTCAACAGATGGCTCAGAGAAGCAAGCAAGGTGGAGAACCTGGTGGTCTTAATCAAGATGTACCAGCCCAGAACAATCCCTAAAACCCCGGGATGGGAGTCGAAGGGCCAGTGCACCAAAGGCCAAGAGCCCACATGAGACCGAAGGATGAAACAGGGGCTGTGTCTGAGATGTGGAGAGCCTGGCCACTTCACTGCTAACTGCCCCAGCGATCTCAACCTGCGAGACGAGAAGGCTTCAGAGTGGTGCAGCTCCAGAGCACCCGCAAAGCTGGGAGGAGTGCATCCCAAGCAGCCGAGGGCCCTCCAGGCCGATATGGGGGAGAACCTAGATGGAGCTTCCTCAAGGGGAGATGATGACCCCCAGCCTCAGGGAAAAGACTGGGACCTGCTGTGAGGGGTGCAATCTGAAAGGTCCTAAAGCAACCTGTTATGTATGTGGACCGCCACCAGGGGACCGCGGCTATAGTCAAGAGCTTAGCTCCTTCAGACAATAGGAACTGAGGATCCTAGTTCCCCCAGCATGAACCAATAGGAACTTTGGCAGGAAATTCAAACCCTCCAATGGGACTGTGGGTGTGCTGGGTGGGTGTGTATATAGTTGGCCTTGCAGGGCCATTTTGCAGTTCCAGTGTTAAGTACAATAAACGTGTGCAAACGCATGTCATTGTCCGAGTCCTCCATGCGGCGAACCCAGTACTTTTCATAACCAGCACCACAATCAGTGAGAACCGACCCCCCCACCCTTATTTTTTGTGACGGTGACTGTGTTGAATCCCAAACTGGGAACCCAAGTGACTGACACTCTACCACTGTCCTGAGCAAAGACTGAAGCTCTCCTTGTCTAAGGAGCCTAACACTTCAATAGCTCTTCCACAAGAGAAAGAACCACTGAAGTAGGAGGAAGAATCCTAAGGCTGGAGGAAGTTCCTCTAGCCTAGGTTGGATAGATGCCAGTATCTCAGATGACTGACAGTCACTATCTTAAGCAGAGTTACACCCTCCTAAATCCAATGAAGTAAACTGACTTAGAAAAGTGTAACTCTGTTCTGGATTACACTGTAAGAGTTAACTCTTAACCCTGTCAATGAAAGTATTCATAAATTGACATATTTATGTTTGCTCCATCAGTGTCATTTAACTACTGACTTGAATTTAAACCAATTTAATCATATTTGCATGATCATCAATCTGTTTGGGCTATTTTGGCTTCGGTATGTTGCAGACAGCCCTGATCTTTTTGCCATCTTTTATACCTCAAATGTGGGACACAATCCAGCCAAAGCAAAGCACTTTCTAACCCATTTAATTTCAGTAGGAAAAACTGAACATACATTTAGTCTATCTGCTATTGAACTCACTGCAAGAAAAATGCCTTGTTTGGGTGGGATATTTAAATTATCTTCCAAAATCTGCAGTTCAGGCCTACCTTTGGTTCTAGCAGCCATGGTCTTCTGAGAACACCCAAAGCAAATGATTGCAGCATGAAAGCATAACCTAGGGTTTTAGTAGGTGTGTTTTTGAAGAGGGAACAAAGACTGATTGAAATGAAACCACTGTGGTTACCTTCCTTTTTTCTCTTACATCCCCCCCCCCAAAAGATCATGCATCCAGCCCAAGTGAAGTACTTCATGCAGCCTGGTCCAATGCATGTTTCAGAAGTAAGTCCTTCTGAAATTCAAGCTGGCCTACTCCCAAAATGCATAGCTCTGAAGTCCAAATCGCACTGATTTAAATGGGAAGATGTACACTTTCATCTTAAATCAATGGGATTTAAAGGTGCTGAGCTTTGTCTGCAGCAGGACCTTAGTCTTTAGAGTGTAATTAAATATTACTGTTTCTGATAAACTGAAGTAGAAAAAGAAGAAGAGATTGACTTTATACCCCGCCCTTCACTTGGAGTCTCAGAGCGGCTTACAATCTCCTTTCCCTTCCCCTCCCCACAACAGACACCCTGTGAGGTTGGTGGGGCTGAGAGAACTCTGACGCAAACTGCTCTTTTTCAAGGACAGCTGTGCCAGAGCTTGCGACTGACCCAAGGTCACATCAGCAGGTGCAAGTGGAGGAGTGAATCAAACCCAGTTCTTCCAGATTAGAGTCCGCGCACTTAACCACTACACCAAACTGGCTCTCATAGATTGACTGTGTTCCTCTCCTCCAGCTGTTTCCATGACCTCTCCAGAAATAAACTCAACGATGAAACATTTTTTTTTTCTATACAGCAAATTGTTTGTATTTATGCTATATTTAAGAGACCAAGGCTCATTTTACGGAAAATTATTATTATAAATCAAGGTGAGCAAGCACTGTTGGGAAACTGTGGTCCAGGCAGTCTACCTTATCACATGTATTTAGGGGAACTTCATTAGGAAACAGTAGAAGAAATTCTCATAACTGAATATCCTACATCTGTTTTATAAAGTATGTTCCTACCAATATACAGTAGCTTCAATGTGTCTCAGTTCCTACTTTTCAAATGACCATGTCCTTCCCATGCCAGGGAAAGGGGACACCAATATGTCTCAAAACCAACATGTTAATTTTGACCCTGATTCCAGAAACAGACTTTTCTACACAGGAGCCAGAGCCTTGGAGTGCACAGGGATGACAGTGTGAAAGGATTACATCTCTGTCCATAATTTTGAGATCTCTCTGAATTTATATACATGGGTTGCCAAGACTTCACTCTCCCACCCTGAATATTACTTTGGATTCTCCCATTGCTGGCACTGCTTCTACCCTAATTTTAAGTTTTTGCTGTGTCTTAATTGCATAATTTAAATGAATATAAATTTTGCCGCTGACATCAACTGACAAAACTGAGGCACACAGTTCCAGAAATCTGAACTATGGATGCTAGAATAGAGTTTCTTGATATTATTATAGTGTTTTAATCTACAAAGTGTCATCAGTAATTAATTTCACTCATATTTACAATTAGGATTGCCAGTTTTTCATTCTGGCAGGATCCCTGTGCCTTGAAGAAAACCAACAGATGTGAATGGAACTGCAAAGATAAAGGGTGCTTTTCTTGTTGCACTGCCCTGCCACTTTTAAAAGTGTGATTGTATTTGGAAACACTCTAGGACAATTGAGGGGGGGAGAGACACACAGCAATATATAAAATATTAATAAAAGAAATAAAGGCAAAGGATCACTGACCAAAAAACCCTGGCATTCCTAACAGTAACCCTCTGAGGTGGGGGCAATCATTCCCATTGTACAAATGAGGAACTAAGGCCACCAAATAGTTAACAGCTGATCAACAACCTCCAGGTCTCACACAAAACTATTATTAATACTTGTGTGTATTTGTTTCTTTGTTTATTCATTCATTCATTTCATTTACAGCCTGCCTTCTCCCCAATTAGAATCCACCTATGAATATCCCTTTGCATCATCATTCTCCTGTCTTCTATTCTATCCTCACAACAACCCCATAAGGTACGTTAGGCTGAGAGTACGTGACTAGTATTGGGATATTTGGTTAATATAGTAGAGTTTGCCCAGTCATAGAAGCATGATACTCCCAAAAAGTATATTGCAAGAAAGGTAAATTTATGTTTTTTTCGAGATCTAGTTCGCATTCAGGTTGCAGTCAAAAGAAGAGAGAGAAAGAAGCCCAATCTAAAGAGTACTTTCCCTATCACAAATGGCCAGCTTGACTGGCATCATGTGTATGGGAGTATGGGGGCATTGTATCTACACGAGAGACCTGCAGAGATGTGTGTCTCCATGGAAGGCCACGTGCAGAGAGTAAGAGAGAGGGGGTCAGAGGGCAGCTCCCAGGTTAAGTCAAAGGCTGCAGTCACACGAGCAGGACCGTAACCAGGATTTGTTTTGTTCAGGGGGCAGTTAAATTTTAAGGGGGCAGTTACAGTTAATTAAATTAATCTGAATGCCTGTCTTTAAAGGGGGGGCTCTGAGACTGTTTCTAGACCTTCCTTTCAAGGAACAGGGTAGCGACTTCCAGTTTTGGTGACTTGCAAGTGGATGCGCTCCATTACAGCTCTGATGTGAGCGCCCTGCAAATGTGCCAATGGGGGGGTCTGAGTTGATCTTGGATCCCCCAGACCCCCTTGGAGAGGGGTCGTAGCCTGGGGCGTGAGAGGTGCCTCTCCCAAGGTGGAAGCCAAAGGATTGAGGCACCTTTTTGCCCCAATAGGCCCCCACGGCACAGAGCCAGCATGGCACCTAGAGGCGCACACCGGAAAGAGCGCACAAGGATCCCAAGGAATTATCTTCTCTATAAGCACAATGAACGCAAATACAAATGTGAGTGAAGCCATGACCCAGCAAACAACTGATAAAACGCTAGCAGTAAAGCCTTCCCAAAGCCCCAAAAAAGCGGAAGGGGAGGGGAATGCCCGATCCCAAAAAGATTGATTTTAAAGTGCAAGGCTGAAAGGGTGGCTTGAAGGAAGCGGATTATGACGGAGTGTGTGGCGGACTAGCAAGAAAGCAATAAATCATCAGACTTACGGAGAACTTTTGGACTTTCCTCTTGTGTAAACAGTGACCCAGCAAATAGAAAAAATGGCATTGAAAATGAAACTTATAACAGGAATGGCCAGCACATCATCGCCAGCT
>NW_015170898.1:629021-694021 GCF_001447785.1 Gekko japonicus | reverse complement strand
TTCTGACAAAACTCTATGGTAAATGGATGCTGCTTTGGGGGGCATCCCCCCCACCGCCCCACGGAGGCCAGGACAGGCCTGTAGCTACAGTGGGGCATTCTGGGGCCCAGCCCCCAACTTTTCACCGGGGGGGCCCCCTGACTTGCCACCTGGCAAGGCCCCCCCAACTTATTTTTGGCACTTGCCGCCACTGATAAGGCAGCAAAACAAGCCTCAAGCCGTCCTTCTATTCCCCCCAGCTCTCCTCGGCAAAGAAAGCCCCGCCCTACACTTCCACGCTGTTACTCTGTCTCTCGCCTGCGGGCAAAGCAGCAAACCCCTCCTCTAGTCCCAACACGCTGGTAATTTTGTTGCAGTGTTGCCTCTCTTTCAGACTCCTCTTGCTAGCAGGCAAGGCCAGCAAACTCCGCCTTCAGTCTCTTGTTGCTGTGCTGCCTCTCTTTCAGTTTTCTCTTGCTGGCAGGCAAAGCCAGCAAACCCCGCCTCCAGTCCCTTGGTGCTGTGCTGCCTCTCAAGCCCCGCCTCCAGTCCCAGGCTGCTACTTTCTTGTCGTCGGCTGGCAAAACTAGTAAGCAAGCCCTGACTCTGTTCTCACGCTGCTGCAGTAATTCTGTGTCTTGCAATTGCAAGCAACCCCCGACCAGCTACATCCCTGCATTTCCACCTGCACCTGTCCTGGCCGGGAGGCAAGAGGAGAGAGGTACAGGAGGAAAGAGGCTGCTGCACCTGGGGCTTTCCCTCCTTCTGAATCTCCAGGTTGGGGGGGGGAGAGATGCAGTTTCTCTGCAGGGCTCTGGCAGCCAAGGCTCTTTTGCACAGAGTGGGACGCAAGGGGCTGGAGAGGCGGAGAAGGCACTGCTTTGGCCAGAAGGTGCCATCCTTCCCCCCCCCGTGCGCTCTGGAGGGAGATCCCTGGCACATCTTGGTTTCCCCGGCCCTTGCAGAGGCCTGGGAGGCCATCTCTGTCCCCGCACAGCAGCTTCTGAACCCGCCAAATGTTAAGTCGCTCGCTTAACAAAGCAGTCAGAGAGTGATTCAGCAAGAACACAACTTTATTCTTCAACTCGAACACAACTCCAACACGGATCAACATCAAATAGCCAGAACAGAACGGTTCAGCTTTTCCAGTGCAGTTGTCCTGCTTTTAAACGTTCCCGGCTAATATAGCCACGCCCACTGTACAATTACCAACCAATGAGGTTGTACCAATAAAGACCAATCACAAGTGTTCCTGCTCAGGGAGCTTGCTGTGAAGTGATTGGATGTTAGTTCCTGGGCTAGTAACCTGATTGGCTGTATTTGGATCCTAGCCCAGGACGAAGCTCAACATGGCACTTCAATTAGATGTTTCACAACACTATGCACTCAATAGGCAGCTCATTGAATACATTACACCAAAGTCCTGGGGAGGGGATTCCCCTGTCTTGAATCCTGGGACTCTCCCGCCCAGGGCGGGAGCCGCTTTGCAGGGCGCTGGGAGCCTTGGCTTCCCTTGGCCATCCTTGCGCAGGCTCCCCCACTTCATGGGGCTGCCCCTTCGGCTGCTCCTTGCAGAAGGAAGCACAGAGGATGCCGGCCTCGAGTCCCCAGCAAGCCCCACTTCCTTGGTGCTGCCCCTCTCCTCTGCGGGGTCCAGGGCCAAGGGAGAGCCACTAGGGCTGGCGCAGGAGATGGCAAAGCAGGAGGGCGCCGTGGTGATTAATGGAAAGACCAGCTGGGGCAGGGGCCAGCCAGCCAGAGTGCGTGAGTTTTTGAATTTTATTTTTATTTGAGTGCCCCCCAACTTTTTACAAGGCCCCCTGATTTAAGAAATCCTGGCTATGGGCCTGGGCCAGGAGGTCTTTTTTAAGCTTATAAATTTATAAATGGGTTCAAATGAGTTAAATAAGCAGAAATGCTTGTGGGTTGGCATAGGATCAGTACAATCAGGCCAACCATTTTACACAGTGTTTGACTTACTGATCCCATATTTATTTATGAGCAGTTTTAAGCACATAAGAACCTCATTAAAATAGGAAAATGGTTTTGGGTTTTTTTTAAATCACCTTTTTTCAATCGGTAGGCAATAAAGTGCTTGCAGTAACACTTTACAATAAGTAGAGATTAATGAATGCTAAATTGCAATAGAATTCCTATGGAACTCCATATTACATGCACATTGATACCAACTGAGTTCATTGTGGAAAATGTTATTACAGGAAATTCCACAGAAATTGGGGAGGAATTAAGAAATGCCATAGTGATTATGTTGCCACCCTTTCTGTCTTTAGATAGATGGTTAATGCAGCCTGGTGGAACTGCTAGCAGAACTAGCATATATTACTGCTTTGATATCAAGCCTCTGCTTTCTGAATTAGAAACATAAATAGGAAACTGATTAAGCAAAGTGTCTCCAGTGTGGGCCTATTATACCAAGAAGCAGGAAAATGTAACATTTCACAACAACAAACCAACTAGTTGCACAGATAACAAAAAAACAAACACAGGTGACTGATTGTGCAGAATGATTGTGCAGAAACTTCTCACTCTCTGTATCACGGGCGGTTCATGACATTCTTTGTCTCTGTCATACTCTGAGCAGTCAGATACACTGCCTCCCATCCTCACCAGAGACCTAGCTTTAGGACTTGAGAGCAAAAGACAAGCACTTGCATTCTTTTCCACTGAAATGAGGTCTAGTCATTAATTAACAATTCTGGTCATTAAAGGAAGTACAGACATAGCCAGAGGGCATTTTTACCCAAGAGGCTGGAAGTAGTTGTTGTCTTAATTCCTTTGTAACATGAATACAAAATCTACATCATCCAGGATGCTCATTCATATGACAAATGCCTCACCTCTCCGCTTTTTCCTTTTCTGCAGACTGAAAGCTCAAAACCAATGTATAGACATGCATAGGTATACATAAAAACAGGAAAGAGCACCTCTTTTTTTCTTTTTGCACCATTGGATGCTGCCTTCTCTCATTAGATGAGTCACAGATCTTCCCCACTTGCCCATGTTTCCGGGGGCTGTCCACCTTTTTTAAGTGCTATTTTTAAATTATACCAGTAACACTTATATGACTGTACATATCCCACTAAAGTCTATTTGATAATATTTACTCAGAAGCCTACTTAGGTCTATTTGATAGTGTTTACTCACCAGAAAGTGTACTTGGCATTGCACTGCTAAAAAACAACAACTGCCTGATTATTTTTAATCTGTATGTTTTTAAACTGAAAAATTGCTCTGGGAGGTGCTTCATGATGTTATAGAGGCTCCACCACACTATAGATGACCTCCTCTGCATAAAACAAGAAAATGTGGTGTTGTGAACTCGATCCTTGAGAAGACTGTATGTGGGACAGTAGCATGGTGTGTGACCTTTCCAGAATGGAGTGGCTCCAGTTTTTCTATATGTTTAGACTCTCCCAAAGCTTCATAGACAACATTGGTCAAAGTACAGCCAAGAATTCAGACTGTAAGGGCCAAGCTACACATTATGTGGAGGGATGCTAAGAATTTCACAGTGAACCTATTCAGCACTCAAACACATCCTGTTCAGCACTGACAATCAGGCTGTGAGCCAATCAAGAGTCTTTTCAGCTTTCATCAAACAACTCAAACAGCTGCCCAACAAGCTCACAACTGCCTATTGGGCAGGTGGGTTGTCATCCACCACCACCACCCTAAAAAAACAGCTACACAGTGAAGCTGAAGGTCAGAAGTGATTGGTTCTCAAGGAGACCATCGAAAGGCCACAAACACTGACTTCCTAAATGACTGAGTCCAATCCATATAAAAGCTTAGATCCCTTTGCCATTCTCTTTCCTAAGGATGTTTAGGAGAACAGAACTAAGGAGGGCAGAACTAATTCCCTAACTAATGGAAAGAGGAGTTCACTTTGGAAATAACTGCTGGAACTGTGTGCAGCACAACCTTATCACAAAGGTGCTCCCACCTGGAACTTCAAGGTGTTGGTACTCAAGCCTTTATCTAACCCAGTCTGAATGAACATAAGGAGCTCTCTAATTTGTGCCCTAAATGGATTGATTGACCTCTCATCACACCAGGATTCAAAAACCTGCCAAGCATCATTCTAAACTCTGACAAAATCGACATCATTTCATTGGAGTAGCCTATCTCTCTATACTGCTGCCACTCAACCTCTAGGCTGTTAGTTTTAGCATGTCTGGCTAAGGAATGAAGGGGGGGGGGTCCCTGGAACAACAGGTATTAAAATATCTTTTCTTTCCAAGAGCTCTTGAAAGACAAGGATAAACAGGCAGATCTACCTGAGTTCCAGATAGTTAATGTGCCATTTGGATTCTGGGTAAGACTATTTCCCTTGTGCCATTTGGTCTCCAGCCCAGCAAACTGGTGTCCATCGTAACTGGCATCCTGATTGGTTCCCTCAGGGGAAACCCCTTCTATAGCCTTCCTCTGGAAAGCCATCACCAGTGATCCTGTCAAAGGCAACTGTGGAAGGGAACTGTTAGTAGGTGTTGATAGCTTGCTGACTTGTTCTGGTCTGGGAGGAGGCACATTGAAGGGGACTGTCAGTGTTCGACTGGCCTACCAAACGTCCTGGGGGCTGGGGTGGTTCCAGTTCGCCCAGGTTGGGCGTTGCCTCAAATTACCACCCGTGAAGGTTTTGTCACCTCTCTCGGTTGTGGTGCCTAACCCCTATTCAGGGAGCGTCCGAGTGGATTGGGTCGAAAACCGCATCTCCCTCCTCACTTCCCCAACTCATAGGGGCCAGGTGTGTCTTCCATGGCTATTGCCCAGCCTTCCTTTATCCTCACCCGCTCTGTCCTGCCCTGCCTCCCAGGCCTTAAAGCAAGCGAGCCATGGGGCTGAGGCCAACACTTGAAGGTTCCCCATTGAACTTCCCCAACCCTTCTTCTTCCTGGTCCAGCCATCTTCGCAGAGGCAAGCGGGTTCCCCCTCTGTGTCCCCCTTTTGCGGTTGGGCAGCCCCTGGCTGGATGGCAGGGGAGAATTCCTGGTCTTTCCAGGAATCCTCACAGGGTTTCTCCGATGCATTGTTATCTGAAGAGAGCTGCTCCTGGGTCACTCCCTCGGCCGGGTGCCAGGGTTTCCCACTGGCTTCTTTCCTCCCTGTTTCAGCCTTGTGGTTGTTGGTCACCATCTCCTCTCTGGGGTGCCTCAGAGCATTGGAAGGTGGGGGGGCCTTGGAGGAGGGCCCCTCCTAACAGGGACTTGAATGAAATTTTGCCCAAGCAGTTTCATCTTGGTAGGAGACCAGCATTCCCAGGAGCCTCACCAGTGTCATAAAATCTTCCTGAGGCTTCTGACAGATTTCTTGAATCATGCTACAGATCCTGAGTTGCTGCTTCTGCACAGGAAGACCTTCTCTTGCAGGGTATCTATGGTGACACTGAGAGGGACCAGGCAGCCTTTCTCCTTGTTGCTCATGAAGCCATGACTCTGGAGGCAAGTAATGTTCTGTTCCAAGTCCTTCAGCCCCTGCTAAAAGGATGGAGTTTTGATTAGGGTGTTGTCCAGGTAAGGGAAGATGTATCCATAGCAGCACTATTAGGGAAACCAGCATTTTAATAAAGACTATTGGGGCTGTCTTCAACCTGAATGGCAGGGCCCAGTATTGGAAGTGTTGCCCTTTGTAGGCAAATTGAAGAAATCTCCTGTGAGACTTGAGGACTGGAATGCAGATATATGCTTCTGTCAAGTCCACTGATGCCAGGAAATCCCCCTTATGAATTGTTGCAATTATTGATCCAAAAATGTCTATCCTGAACTTCTTTCTTTTGATCCTGCAGTTCAGTTATTTCACATCCAGGACAGCACAGACACCCTTTGGGTCTAGCTGGCACCTCTAACTCTCTTGATCACCTTGTGAAATACAGATGGAAATGGCATTCCATGTGAGGAAAGGCTATTGCCAAAAACTTTCTCACTTCTGGAAATCTCTAGGATGCACAGAAGAGGTCGCTTAGCCTAACATCTGTTCCACGTAAATTAGTAGGAACTGTTATTAAAGATGGAGTTATTAAGCATATTGAGGAGCAAAACTTGATGAGAGAAAATCAGCATGGCTGCTGGAAAAGGAAGTCCTGCCTCACCAACCTTTTGGAGTTATTTTTTTCTTCTTCTGTAAAATACTTTTTATTAAGTTTTATGTTCAAATACATAGTCAATGTAAACAACAAAATTACAAGTAGTTGTATCATTATGGATAGCAGATAACAGTACATAAAATGAGATAAACTATTTAACCAGTACACAATCACAGTCGTTTCATGAAGAGTAAGATTGTATATAGACATTAAGAACTGACATATGGGTGCAGACACAACAATATTTATCAGTTCTATTCTGCCAGGGTTAAGTAACCTATTTTACCAAAGCCACAAGGCATCCATCACTGGAGGGATGTCTTGTTATTTGGAAATATATTCTAGGATAGGGAACCATATTGTAGTAAAGTTGGTACGGGTAATACATTTATCAAAACACATAAGATTGTCTGAGAGTTTAGCCATGATATCCAAGTCCCACAATTTTTTATGCCATTGTGAAAACTTGGGCATCATTGTCATTTTCCATTGCGTGGCAATGACAGTTTTAGCCGCAAAAAGCAGTATTGAGATTCTTTCTATGATGGAGAGACTAACACAGTCCGTAGCCCAACTGTTCAAAAATAGATGTTCAGGTGAAGGAACAATATCCACATCATTGAAGGACCTAATCTGTTCTAGCACATCATTCCAGAAGGGGAGAATTTTAGGACAGAGAATCCAACAATGTGTATAATCTCCTATGATAAGTATAAAGCCAACAGTCGTGATAGTCTGACCCACAAATCAAACAGTCATTAAGACTTATAAAGAATGCTATCTATGTATTACAATATGAAGCACTACAACATGATAAACAAATCATAAGAAAATCCTTGAACCAAGGTACATAATCAACGTCGTCTCCGGATTATATAACAACGTTTCAAATAATGGATCTTCTTCAGGAGATATTATAATGGTGCAAAAGCTCTCTGTTTCATAAGTGCTAGACAACAAGTCTTAAGAAATACTAAATTCAGATAGGACACTGATCTCAGTTAACATTCAGGCTCAAAATATGCTGCTATGTTTCTAATGGATCCCGGGATCCATTTATAGGATTAGAAAGAAGATCCATTTTTTGAAACGTTGTTATATAATCTGGAGATGACGTTGATTATGTACCTTGGTTCAAGGATTTTCTTATGATTTGTTTATCATGTTGTAGTGCTTCAGATTGTTAGCAGAATTAGCGGAGTCGACCAGACATATCATATGTCCACTTCTGTGAGGCATGAGGTTATCGGTTTAAGTTCTTGCCTCTTCATTAGGGCTTCCTTAGGGAGATCTGGATAAATCTTGATCCTATGTCCTCTGTAGCTGAGTTGTCCACTTTGCCTGGCAGCGCTTAGGATTGCTTTTCTATAGCAAAGGTCCAGAAATGTGGCTATAATGTCCCGTGGCGTTCTTGTTTTCAGTATGCTCAGAGGGCCCACACGGAAAGCTTTCGTTATAATGCTTGACAGGTTTCCTTCAGGCGGCACCTCTTTCAAAAGCCATTCTGAGAGTAAAGCATTTAAGTTACCATTTTTTTCTATTTTTTCCAGCCATCCTCTAGTCTTTAGGTTGTTCTGTCTCATCGCTATTTTGGATCTCAAAGCCTTTTCTGCCAACACATCATCCATTTGCTGTAGTTGTACTATTTCTTGTTTGTTGGTGAGGCTGACATTTAGCGCTCTATCTGCTTTGCCTTTAGTTTCGGTGCCAGTTTTTTGTAAAGTCTCTATTTGATCATACAATGGCTTGAAAAGAGCTGATATTTTGTCCAGAGTTCTCCAAGTTGTTTAACACCCTGGATAAATCTCTGGAAGTTATTCGGTTTGAAGCTGTAGCAGTTTCCGCTCCTCCGGATGCCATTTTAGTTGATAGCACTAGCTGAAGCCCCAATTCTGTATTCGAAGATTTGGCGGTGAGTGTTGACTGCATCTTCTTGATTTTATGTTTGTTTTGTAGCTCGTCTGTTCTGTCCTTTCCCCCCATAAGACTGGAGACTGATATTTCGTTTTGATTGCTGTAATCAGTATGGGAGAGGGAGGGTAGATCGGAGCACTGGGATTAGGCAGCCATGTTGTTTCACGCCACCGGAAGCCCCTCCCTTTTGGAGTTCTTTGAGCATGTTAACAATTATGTGGATAAGGGTGATTCATATTTATTTATTTATTCATTCATTCTATTTATACCCCACCCTCCCCGCCAAAGCAGGCTCAGGGCAGCTCATAGATATTTTATACTTGGTCTTCCAAAAGTCTTTTGACAAGGTACATAATCAAAGACTTCCTGAGTAAGCTTAGCAGGTATAGGATAGAGTACAGGATTTTTTAAGGATTAAAAAATCGGTTAAACAGGAAGCAGAGAGTAGAAATAAACTGACAGTTCTGCAATGGACGGAAATGAGCAGTGAGATCCCACAAAAACTGATGGAAGGAAAATGGTGCCAAATGCGCAAAGGTAACACAACAATATTGGCGCAAACTGCCCACGTGACTGCAGCCTAATACTGCTGATATGTGGCGGAGCTACTATGTAATGACCTTAATGACACTCACAAGCAGGGCCGGCCCGAGGCAAGGCTGCACCCTAGGCGAGGCTGCAGGCTGCAGGTGCCAACCTCCCAGTGGGGCCTGGAAGCTCAGGGCAGCTCATAGATATTTTATACTTGGTCTTCCAAAAGGCAGATGACATGATAATGTGCTTGGCCTGCATTCTTCCCAAAAAGATTGTTTGAAAGCAGGTTTTGGGGAAAGCATACAGAGAACAACCAGGCTGTAGCACCTGTAAAGACTAGACTCTCCTCAGTGCTGGCAAACTCCACTTCCAGGATGGGATGGACCCAGGTGCTGATGACTGCAGTACGGAAGGCAGATGTTGTTGTTTGATTGTGCTCTTTAAATCCGCAAAGGTAACACAACGATATTGTTTGATTGTGCTCTTTAAATCCGCAAAGGTAACACAACGATATTGGCGCAAACTGCCCACGTGACCGCAGCCTAATACTGCTGATATGTGGCGGAGCTACTATGTAAGGACCTTAATGACGCTCACAAGCAGGGTCGGCTCGAGGCAAGGCTGCACCCTAGGTGAGGCTGCAGGCTGCAGGTGCCAACCTCCCAGTGGGGCCTGGAGGCTGCCCCACTGGGAACCCAGTGGCAGGGGGGCGGGTACTTGGGTGGCGGCGGCAGCTCCAGCGGCAGGTAAGGAGTGCTACCAAGAGGGGGTAAAGGGCCACGCGGTCCTGGGGCGCGCCGAGGCGGAGGACTGGCTGGCTGTCTCAGGTGCCAGCAGAAAAAAAGCACTGTGGTGCTAGCGGCGTGGCCTCAAGTTTGCGCACTGGGGGTGTGTGAATCAGCCAGCCACACCTCCACCTTGGCGAGCTGCTGCTGCTGCTGCCACCCGAGTGCCCACGGCGGGAGGAGGTAGATGGGCGAGGGGGTAAAGGGCTGTGCGGTCCCAGGGTGGAGGGCTGGCTGGCTGGCTGAGGCGCTGGCAGCAGGGCACACTTACCTCCTGCCTGGCAGCACCTGCAGCAGCTCTGGTGGCCTTGGCTTCCCCGGCAGGCAGCGGCAAGTGCGGCCCGGGCGCGGGCTCCCCTCTTCATGCGCCCACTCTGCTGGAGCCTTTCCCCGCCGGCCATGGGTCGCTGGAGAGGGTCCGGGCAGGCGGGAAGGATGCGGAGGGATGCGGAGGGGAGCCTCGGGGATCAGCGCTGGCTTTTGGCGGGGGGAGGTGAACTTCGGTGCCCCCATCCAGGGCCTCCCACTCTAGGTGAATGCTTAGTTGGCCTAGCGGGAGAGCTGGCCCTGCTCACAACACAGTACACATTTCAACTGCAGGACATCAATGTGAATATTCAGCTAAATAGTCCATTGGTCTGCTTGGAAGCAGGATGTTGTTGCTAATGGGTGTTTTTGAAAAGGGTCTCTTACAATTTTGCTCAGGACTTCTCTGGTCTAAATTCAATCCAAAAGAACAGCAGAGAAAATGAGGACCATCATTCTAAACATACACTCACAAAATCACAAACTTTTTTTAAACCTGTTCTTGTCATACAGATTGACAGCCCTTTTAATATGAAATAAATCAGCCAACATAAAGAATGTCTGCGAAAACATACAGGCTGAATGTTGATTGACACAGCCTCTCTGAAACCCACTCTGTTTGCATTTGGTTTTATAGCAGCTAACTTGAAAGGATGTCAGATGCTTTGAAATGTTTCAACTGTTTTGAACCTAGTAAACAATCATCAAATGTGCTTATTGGTTCTTGGGCTGAAGCTAAAGCACTTCACTGTTCATGCTAAGGCAATGCTGAAGAAGAAAAGCCAGAGCCATAGCAATCCTTTTATACTCAGGTGCTGTTCAATGGTTAGGATTCTGGAATACTATGAACAGCTGTGTCTGGTTAGCAGTTTCGGGGGGGGGGGGAGGAGAAATAATTTTTGCCTTGAAAACATGGAGTAAACTCAGGCCAGTGGCAGTGTATGTTTCATATTAATTTTAAAGAATATTTGCAAAATCACACTGGTGACTTGACAATTTTTCTTAAAGTCATGTGCGCAATTCATGCTAGTGCTGCCTTCCTTGTAGATTTTCTCCAGGCCTATCGTAGCTCTCATAATACAGCAGATAGCATGGTAAGCTGTCTCTTTTTACTTCCTGAACTGTCCTACATCTGTTATCTTACGAAGCAAACCCCAGCATGTGTCACAGTCAAATTAGGAGAAAAAGATGAAGTGTGTCCAGTAGCATTTGCAGTATATTTTGTTAAAAGCAATGCCAGCAGGATGCTCAGCTGGTCATATGGCCACAGGGATAAAATCTTTAAAACCTTTTTTTTAAATGAGCCCTACATTTTGGGGGGGGGGGAACTTGCAACACCTATCTATTGAAACCGAATTATAATGTCAATATTAAACAAACATTTAAACATCTAATAGAAAAATATTACCTACTACTGCACTCAGCCCAATATATAAAACTATCTCACTCTTACGCTGGTGCCTTGAGTGTTTACATGGATGCAAAGTGTTTCTGGCCCCTAGAGATATATCCAAGTTGTCTGAAGGGGCCTGTTAATATGTTTTAACCAATTAATTTATTAGACTTTAAGGACAATACTTTTACCCAGGCTTTTAACTAATGTGTATTATCTTTTTAGCTGTTTTATGGTCTGCTTCTGGTTTGACATATACTTTATGGATATGTTTGTACTGTTTTTATGTCTGTGGCGTTTTTTTTTAGTGTTTTGGTTTTATGTTGATGCAAAATTTTATGGTATCATTTTTACTTGTAAGTCACCTTGAGCAGGACTCAGGAGAGGTGGCATAAAATTGCCTAAGCAAATAAACAGGTTATGCATTAACCTGAATAAGTAAGTAAAACTTATGCATTTAGGAGTCCCACATAGTCAGGATCTCATGCATACTTTCTAGCTAAATTTGTACAGTTCACCATGCATTTCACATGGAGAGTACCTTATAATTACTAAATACTCAGTTTGCTGGTATGAGGTTTGCTTGAGATGTCTGATCCCAACAGAAGCAAGATTTGTGTGTCGGGATCCAGGATGGGAAGTTGACTTAAATGAGGGTGGTAGAATGCTACATCTGACATGCAGAGGTCATTTCGGGGGGGAACGCGGGGGAACGCAGTTCCCCCGGGTGAGGTGCAGGGGGGTGGGGCACATGACGAAGCCCCGCCCCCTGCTTCCGGCCACCCCGCTTCCAGCCCTCATTCAGCCAGTAGGAGGCAGGAGAAGAGGGAGGGTAAGTTGCTTCCTCCCCGCCTCTCCCCACCCCTGCCTGCCTGGGGCCAGGGAGGGCCTTGGCAGGGCTTCCTCGCACTCCCGCTGGCCTTGCAGGTCTACCGCCGGGCCCCTGATGTCAGGAGGTGTGGCATATGCTAATGAGTTATGCTAATGAGTTCCCCTAGCTCTTTTTCTACGAAATGACCCCTGCTGACATGGGAATCTGGTCACAATCATTCAGCAGAGAGTCACACTACAACAATGGTGGCAGAGAGAACTGGGCTTCACCATCGAGGGATTTGACCTGGAACCCGATGGCTCTCCTCCCTGCCATACACTGGACTACAGCACACATCTTGAGGATGTATTGCATCTCTTCTCTCTGTAAGCTGAAGAGCTCAAAGAATTCTGGGCTGGCCAAGGACCAATTGTTTTGTTCCTCTAATATGATGTACATCTTTGTTGCCATTTCTGGATGAGGTTCATATTAAGTAGCTGTGACATTGTCTTTAGTAGCACGGGAAAAGTCATACTACCAAGAGAGCCTTTTATAAAACCTACCCAAGGGTTTTACATAAAAAATGTAATTCTGGACTACGAACCATATAGTTTCTCAACTGGAAACCATTTGGAGCCAGGACCAAGTCTGGAGTAATATCATGTCACATCATTCAAGTGGCCTGCTTGGCATCTAGTAGAGCCTATTCCTTTTCTATAGTAGCTCTCACTTGTGGAAGGGGCTCCTTGAGAAGGGGAGGGAGCACCAGCATTAGAAGCTGCTTGAGGAGATGTTGTAAGACTGCTTAATTTGTGAGGGCTTTTAATGGGGCCTAAGCACAAATACTTTGGCCACCAATTGAGAAGGGAGCACTCACTGGAGAAGACCCTGATGCTGGGAAAGATTGAAGGTCAAAGAAGACGGGGATGGCAAAGGATGAGATGGTTAGACAGTGTCATAGATGCAACAAACATGAAATTTAGCAAACTTCAGAGGACGGCGGAAGACAGGAGGGCCTGGCGGGAGCTGGTCCATGGGGTCGCGAAGAGTCGGACTCGACTGTGTGACTGAACAACAACAACAAAAGCAGCAGGTACCCTGACCTGGATAGCCCAGGCTAGCCCACTCTTGTCAGATCTCAGAAGCTAAGAAGGGTCAGCCCTGGTTAGTATTTGGATAGAAGACCACCAAGGACGTCCAGGATCACGATGCAGAGGCAGGCACTGGCAAACCACCTCTGAATGTCTCATGCCTTGAAAACCCCAAGGGGTTGGCATGAGTCAGCTGTGACTTAATGGCCAGAAAAATAAAAACAGTACATTTTCAGGGGGGTAAATGGGTATAACTTTACTTTGGGATTGTAAGACACCTTGAACCACAAGGGAAAGGCAGTGTGTAAATATTTAAAATAAATGTCATAGCAAGTTAATGGGGGAAGGGTGGCTATAATGCACTTCTCCATAAAGATTTCTGTTCCAAACACTGCTTCTGAATCTTAACTAAAAGGCTATGTATACAATGCCATGTTTACTACACCAGATATGCACCAGATGACTTCCCAACCTGTGACAGTGAAAGTAACAGGAGAGTAACTGAGAGGATCTCACTATATTCCTCAGATTCCCAGGAGGTCCTTTATCTAAACAGTGGTTGGTTATCCATGGAGAACCACCACCCTGACTAAGTAGTCATTTAAATAACCTTGGTTATTCCCAAATTTGTAAACAAGCTACTAATGTAATGAACTAAGCTACGAACTAAACATCCTATGACAACAGAAAGCTATAAGCTACCTAGACAGTCTATTGTGCTTTATATTGCTTTCACAGTGTCACTTTCTCAAGTTGTTTACAAATCTCATGGCTACTACTTACTGACAGGATGCATAAGCCAATAGGAAATAAGAAGTAGACAGCAATTGTAAGGAATTTTCCTCAGTCCTCTTTCAGCTGTTCTGTCTGTGTTTATTCCTTCCACCCTTTGCCTGTCTTGCACATTTCAGCTGATAAAACATCTTTGGTTGCCCTGATCAGAATCAGGACCCTCCCTGTATTCAGACCCAGGCCTGAATTCACCTTGCCACCACCTGGCATGCCCTGGCAAGCAGTTCGTGCCCTTTAAGGCACTGCTGCTGCCACCACAAACAGCTGCCACCAGTCCAAAGCTAGGGCAGAAGGTGGCAGGGAAAGCTGCCTGATTAACTGGCCTTGCTCCTAACTGCCTAAGAGATTTTCTTTTCTCCCAAGAGGTGGACAAGACCAACTGGGCATATGTAGCTCATTGCATCAGCTGTTTTATGTGGCCAGAACGCAGAACAGTGAAGAGAGTAGTATCAGCACTCTCCGTAGGCTAGGGATGCCAGCCTCCAGGTGGGACTAGGGGATCCCCTGAAATTACAGCTCGTTTCCAGACTACAGAGATCAGTTCCCCTGGAGAAGATGGATGTTTTGGAGGGTGGATGTTATGGCATTGTACCCCACTAAGGTTCCTGACCTCCCCAGGCTTCTTTCCCCAAATCTCCAGGAATTTCCCAGCCTGGACCTGGCAACCCTACTGCAGGCTATGGGAGAGAGGCTGAGGAGAAGTACAGTGCAAGGAGAACACTCCATATCTGAGGCCCTGCAGGTTTCAAGGGGGTCTCCAGTGAAGGTCAATGAAAGAAGATTTATTTGAAGGAGGGGGTCTGGACCCCCACCAGCCTCTCATGCCAACTGACCAGACAAAAAGAAGACTGTCCTATTCCTTTGCTTTCAACAGCCTCTTGATCTGCAGAAATCAGCAGGTAAACTGTTCAGAGCATAGAGAAAAGCATTAGAGAAAAGCATTATCACCTGCTAATCCAGGTACAATTAGAAGGTCACTGTGAAAAATGTTGAAACGAATATCCTGAAGCATCTAAGTTATATTCATGTAGGATTCCTATTATTCTCAGAGTATTTTAAAAGGCCGTTCCTAATTTGCATATGTAAATTAGTCTCTCTCTCTCTCTCTCTCTCTCTCTCTCTCTCTCTCTCCTCTCTCTCTCTCTCTCAAACCTAAAGAAAGAAAGACAGACAAACAGCCTTGCTTGCCCTAACTTGCTCACTGCTCAGGATTCCTTCATATGCTGCATCTAGCAGATGAGCAGTGCAGCTGCTTATTGTTCTGATCAACTGCTGCTCGCCTGGTTATTTTTGAACTGAGAAGGGAGTGGCTGTGATGGGCATGCAAACATATCCTGACTGGTCATCTGCTCAGGCTTCAGTGTGGTTCTGCAGAATTACAACAGCCTGTGATCCCCTAACTTCAAAAGCTTCATAAAATTAATAGTAATGTTTATATACTGCAGGCTATGGGAGAGAGGCTGAGGAGAAGTACAGTGCTATGACTGTGCTATGGAGCAGATGGTCACGGAACCTACCAGGGGAGAGGCGATCCTTGATTTGGTCCTAAGTAACACTCAAGACCTGGTGAGAGATGTAAAAGTGATTGCACCGCTTGGAAACAGTGATCATAATGTTGTTGAGTTCATCATTTGTACAAATAGAGAATTGGCCAAAAAGACTCACACAACCATTTTTAACTTTAAAAGGGGTAATTTCTCTGATATGAGGGGACACGTGGGGAGGAAACTGAAAGGAAAAGTAGAAAGGGTCAAAACAATTGGGGAAGCTTGGGATCTATTTAAAACTACGATCCTAGAAGCTCAAAAAATATATATTCCGCAGGTTAGGAAAGGCACAAACAGGTATAGGAAAAAGCCTGCATGGTTAACAAACAGAGTAATGGAGGCTGTAAAAAGTAAAAAGAATTCCTTTAAGCAGTGGAAAGCTAGTCACAGTGAGGCTGATAAAACGGAACACAGGCTATGGCAAATAAAATGCAAGTCTGAGGTCAGGCAGGCAAAAAGGGAATATGAGGAGCATATAGCAAAAAACGTAAAAACCAACAATAAAACTTTCTTCAAATACATTAGAAACAGGAAACCAGCCAGGGAGGCAGTGGGGCCCTTGGACGACCAAGGGGTAAAAGGAGTATTGAAGGATGATAGGGAAATGGCTGAGAAGCTAAATGCATTTTTTGCCTCCGTCTTCACTGTGGAAGATGAGAAGTGCTTGCCCACTCCAGAACCACTGATTTCAGGAGGGGTGTTGGAAGACCTGAGTCAGATTGAGGTGATGAGAGAGGAGGTCCTAAAACTGATAGACAACTTAAAAACTGAAAAATCACCAGGCCCAGATGGCATACATCCGAGAGTTCTGAAAGAACTCAAATGTGAACTTGTAGATCTCCTGACAAAGATATGTAATCTTTCCTTAAAATCTGCCTCCATTCCTGAGGATTGGAAGGTAGCTAATGTCACTCCCATCTTTAAAAAGGGTTCCAGAGGAGATCCGGGAAATTACAGGCCAGTCAGTCTGACGTCGATACCGGGTAAATTGGTGGAAACCATTATTAAGGAAAGAATTAGTAGGCACATAGATGAACAAAACCTATTGAGGCAGACTCAGCACGGTTTCTGTAAGGGAAGATCTTGTCTCACTAACCTGTTAGTGTTCTTTGAGGGGGTGAACAAACATGTGGACAAGGGGGATCCAATAGATATTATTTACCTTGACTTCCAGAAAGCTTTTGATAAAGTTCCTCATCAAAGGCTCCTAAGTAAGCTCAAAAATCATGGGATAGAAGGACAAGTCCTTTTATGGATCAAAAACTGGCTAGTTCATAGAAAACAGAGAGTGAGTGTAGGTGGGCAATTTTCTCAGTGGAGGGTGGTAAGCAGTGGGGTACCGCAGGGATCAGTACTTGGTCCACTGCTTTTTAACTTGTTCATTAATGATTTGGAGATGGGAGTAAGCAGTGAAGTGGCTAAATTTGCGGATGATACAAAGTTGTTCAGGGTGGTGAAAACCAGTGAGGATTGTGAGGCACTCCAAGGGGATCTGTCAAGGATGGGCGAGTGGGCGTCAACATGGCAAATGGGGTTCAATGTGGCCAAGTGCAAGGTGATGCACATTGGAGCCAAAAATCCTAAATATAAATACACATTGATGGGGTCTGAACTGGCAGAGACTGAGCAAGAGAGAGATCTTGGAGTTGTAGTGGATAACTCACTGAAAATGTCGAGACAGTGTGTGACTGCAATAAAGAAGGCCAATGCTATGCTGGGGATTATTAGGAAGGGTATTGAAAACAGATCAGCCAATATAATAATGCCCCTATATAAATCAATGGTGAGACCTCATTTGGAATACTGTGTGCAGTTCTGGTCACCACACCTTAAAAAGGATATTATAGCTTTGGAAAAAGTGCAGAAAAGGGCAACTCGAATGATAAAAGGGTTGGAACACTTTCCCTATGAGGAAAGGTTAAAGCGCTTAGGGCTCTTTAGCTTGGAGAAAAGACGACTGAGGGGTGACATGATCGAGGTTTATAAGATTATGCATGGGAAAGAGCAGGTAGAGAAAGAGGTACTTTTCTCCCTTTCTCACAATACAAGAACTCGTGGGCACTCCATGAAACTGCAGAGCGGTCGGGTTAGAACGGATAAAAGGAAGTACTTCTTCACCCAAAGAGTGATTAACACTTGGAATTCACTGCCACAGGAAGTGGTGGGTGCTACAAGCATGGACGGCTTCAAAAGGGAATTAGATAAGCATATGGAGCAGAGGTCCATCAGTGGCTATTAGCCACAAGGTATAGCTAGGGGCTCTGGGGCAAGTGATGCTCTGTCTTCTTGGTGCTTGGGGGGGGGTCAACAGTGGGAGGGCTTCTAATGTCCTGGCCCCACTGCTGGACCTCCTGATGGCACTGGTATTTCTGGCCACTGTGTGACACAGAGTGTTGGACTGGATGGGCCTTTGGCCTGATCCAACATTGGCGTCTCTGATGTTCTGATGTTCTGATATAATGCACTCAACAATAGGTGCTCAGGAGACTACATTACCGATAACGCACAAGAAATAAAATGAAGTCCGCATTTCATATTTAAAAAACTACTTCGTAAAAAGCACTTTTTATATTGCACCAAGTGGGGGTGTCCCTGCCTCTTTAATCAGTACTAGCAGTGACACCTTTTGACAGCCCTGGGCTACAACAGGATTGCAGTCTTGTCATTACAGACGTCTAACCCTTCCCAGGCCACAATGTCCATCAGTCAGCAATTCTGGTAAGAGAAGACTGACAAGCATCTGGTCACATAAGCATCCTCTGGTTTTCTCCACTAAGGGGCAACAAACTGTGTGTGGAGAGACAGAGACTCACTGCTCAAGGCTAGACAGCAGCGCTGGGAATTCAAGGTGTTGTTCTACAAAAGTCATTGGCTTTAAAAGGTAGCGCCCTGGAGTGCTGAGCCACGAAGCCGACTTGCATCAAATCTACCTTAAAGTTGGAAATACGGTGCAGTTGGGGAATGGTTGTGATTTAATGTACTTCTAAGTACTACAGGGCCCTTTCCTTAAAGAAACTGCTGTAAATTATTTGTGGCTAATTCCACTCTGGATGGAGGGCATGCAATGCTTCCAAGTACAAGAGTCTCGCTTGTATCTAATAACTGTTATATCTTCTCGGAAAATTTACTGCTGATGTCTCAATTTTAACAATTTAAATAACAAGCTTAACCAAGTGGAACTGGGCAAAGGCAGTCTGGCTCCCTTGATGAAAGCAGGACAACTCTTACGTCTAAGCCCATTTATACTCTGACATGAGCAGTGACACACAGAGATGAAATCTGTTTAAAGCGGCTGCTTTCTCAGCACAATGACAGCTTCTGAGTGTAAAGAAAACTGTTTCACAAGAGGGCATACCTGTTAGCTTTAGTTAGGGAGAAATGGGTTTGGGAGAAGATGAGAAGGACTGGCGTGTGTGTGTGTGTTTGTGTTTGCAGGCACGCAAGACAGATGCCTTGCTCTGTATCCTGCACACACAGGAGATAATACATTTTCTGGCATAAAGTCTTGAGAAATTTGAAAATGCACCACCTGACTAAAAGTATTGCTAAGGGTATCAGAAAGGAGATTATATCTTTGGTGAACTTGAATGGATGTCTTGCTTCTCTCAGAAATGAGGAAAGGACAGGGGCTTTTGTGTCTGAATAGTTTATGTATTAATTTTGGCAGGTGCACCTTATCACGTGGGCATGAGAAAAGTGCTGCCTGAAATTTCCCCTTTCGTATATAATAGGCACAAGTTCTTGCTAAGAAGAGCCTCCCCCACCCCCTGTGGAAAGACTTGTATTGTTCACATCCTACCTAGCACTGCCAGGATGGCAAGGCATGCCCCCCCCCCTCTGCTTGTTGCTAGGGGAAGAGGAGAATAGCTGCAGGAGGAAGCTGCCTGTTGACTGGCACCAATCCACCAAACAGTGACTTCAAGGCATTTGCCCAACAAAGATAAGCTTTTTGTGGAGTCCTGTCCATCGCTCTTTATTGTGCAAAGAGAAAAGGGGACATAGTGCTCAAACTGGTTATATCCTGAAGCTGAGGGAAACATGGATGACTTATTTTTATTGCATTCTTCCTGGAAACATATCAAGGTTCTGGTAAAAACACTGCTTATCAGGGACAATGCAGAACTACAATTTTTGTTGTTCAGTCGCACAGTCAAGTCCAACTCTTCACAACCCCATGGACTACATCATGCCAGGCCCTCCTGTGTTCCGCCGTCCTCCTGAGTTTGCTCAATTTCATGTCCATTGCATCGATAACACTGTCTAACCATCTCATCCTTTGCCATCCCCTTCTTTTACTTTCAGTCTTTCCCAGCATCAATGTCTTCTCCAGTGAATGTTCCCTTCTCATTTGGTGGCCAAAAGTATTTGAGCTTCAGTTTCATTATCTGGCCTTCCAGGGAACAATCAGGGTTGATTTCTTTTAGGATTGACTGATTTAATCTCCTTGCAGTCCAAGGGACTCTCAAGAGTCTTCTCCAGCACCATAATTCCAAAGCATCTATTTTTCAGCACTTGGCCTTCCTTATGGTCCAACTCTTGCATCCATACATTACTACTGGGAATACCATTGCTTTGACCATACGGACCTGTGTTGGCAGGCTGATGTCTCTAGTTCTTATTATTATGCTGTCTAGGTTGCCATAGCTTTCCTCTCAAGGAGTAAGTGTCTTTTAATTTCATGGCTGCAGTCACCCTTTGTAGTGATCTTGGATCCCAGGAATGTGAAGTCTGTCACTGCTTCCATGACTTCCCCTTCTATTTGCCAAGGAGTGATGGTTCTGGGTGCCATGATCTTAGTTATTTTGATGTTGAGTTTCAAGCCAACTTTTGTGCTCTCCCTTTTCACTCTTAGCAAGAGGCTCTCTAGGTCCTTTTCGCTTTCTGCCATTAGAGTGGTATCATCTGCATATTTGAGGTTGTTGATATTTATCCTGGCAATCTTAATTTTCCTTGTGATTCATCCAGGCCGGCATTTCGCATGATGTACTCTGCACATAAATTAAATAAGCAGGGTGACAATATATATCCTTCTTGTACTCCTTTTCCTATGCTGCACCTGTCAAAGTCCCCTCTTGTGAACAAACATTAACAGTAAAGCGCTCTTTCCTTCTTTGCCTCAGGTGATTTTATTCCAGAGCCATATGGTTTAGTGAGCTGAATGTTCACACTAGAACTTGGAAGGCTCCAGATTCAAATCCCCATTCAACCATGAAGATCACTGAGTGACCTTGGAACATTCACCTTTTTGCAGCCAAACCTACCTTCCCATGATTGTGGCGGCAAAATGAAGGCAGGAGAACAATGTACATCAACCTGAGCTCCTGGCTGGGATAAAAATGCAACAGATATGAAGCTAAAGGGGAAATGAACAAAACTGAAGTACCAGCCTGCTACGGCCAAATAAAAAGTACAGAAAGTTCTCCAGTAGCAGCTGGAATGAAATACATACATGAATGATGATATCAAGGAATGATAAAAACAGAAGCTGCATTTCAAGCTCATCCTATCTGCAGTGTTATGAGTATGGAAAGGCTCCCTCTTTTCAGAGATAAATGGTTATGATTATCTTTCAGATTTTCTGCCCAGATATTTCTGTCAGTGAGTTTAAGAGCAGGATTGATATCTGAAGAGATCCAAAACTAGCACACTGTGAGACCATCAGGAAGCAATGTCTTACATGTGTCAACACATTACTGGTACGTCATTAGAATATATTGTCCTTATAAGATATTATAATTGCATTTTTCATTTAAGGTTTATTTCTTCTTTTTCATTAGTATTTCTGAAATAAATAAAGAGTAGTTCCCTAAAATCAGGAACAGCTGTCCAATCTAATTTAGGCATTGTTTGAGGTAGATCGTGACTGAGATTAGGAGATTGTCGCTAGCGGTTTTCTGGGTGAGAAATGGAATTGTTAAGGGGAAATCAGGCGGTTACTGCAGTCAAGAGTTTAAGCCAGGAGAGGGCATATTTTATGTTTCTGGGAGCTTTTATAAGAGCCCCACCAGTCACAAAATGACGGCTCAGTAAGTGGAGTATATAGTGACTCTGACCCAGCCCCTCCCAAGTTCCTTTCTCACCTACAACTAGCCAGCAAGCAGGTAAGAGAGACATAACTGTCCAGAGGCTGGGGGGGGGTATTGTTCATAAGGAAACTCAGTCTAAATGGTGGGAGTCACCTGCTTCTCCCTAACTTGAGCCACGGGGTGTGCTTTCTCCTCCAGAAGTCTTTACCACCACCTGTGTCACACCCTTCTTATCAGTTTGATGCCAGGAGGAGTGCCAAACAGGACTAATTGTTAGTGTGAGAGATGCAAGGGTAGGAATAAGTAGGGTCTTTTAATTCCTTCAGCAAACAAAAGTTTTATTTCACTACTTTGCTATCAACATTTCTAGAGTATACACATGCTGCAGAATTAGCATACATATTCTAAGAAATTAAAGTTAAACAGAGAATGATTCCCAGTTTAACAAGAAACTACAGTTACCTGTCATTTGCATTATTCCCCTATCCCCATGCAAGGATGAAACAAATGGGTATATGTGTGGAGGCTGTTTCCTGGCTGTTACAAATACTCAGACAAAGCAACAACAGCTCTTTTTCATTTTCATTTTCTCTTCATCAGGTGCATCAGAGGTGCTGGGCCTATCTGGGCTCTGCAGTCCTGTTTCCTTGATCCCACCAGAATTTATTAGCCAATGGGCCGGTGCTGCCCACATGTAAGAAATTCATTCTTTTCATCCTACTTTGCAAAAACATTGAACCCAGACATGATGAGATCATCTTCCCAGTCTAGCTGTCTCCTTTCACCAGTTCATCACCATAAATGTCAGCAGAGGTCATTCGGGGGGGGGGGAACGCGGGGGAACCTCCGGGTGAGGTACGAGGGTGCGGGGCACATAACGAAGCTTCCAGCCGCCCCGCTTCCAGCCCTCATTCAGCCAGGAGGAGGCAGGAGAAGAGGGAGGGTAAGTTGCTTCCTCCCTGCCTCTCCCCACCCCTGCCTGCCTGGGGCCAGGGAGGGCCTTCGCGGGGCTTCCTTGCACTCCCGCTGGCCTTGCAGGTCCACCGCCAGGCCCCTCATGGGGCTTAGCAGTGGAGCTGCAAGGCCGGCGGCGGCCGGGACCATTGGGGGCGGGGTGTGTGGCCTTATGACTCACCTCCAGTGATGTCAGGGTGTGTGGCCTTATGACACACTTCCGGTGATGTCAGGGGGTGTGGCATATGCTAATGAGTTATGCTAATGAGTTCCCCTAGCTCTTTTTCTACGAAATGACCCCTGAATGTCAGCACTTCCTAAGATGAAAGGGTCTTCTCTGGGCTCATTCACAACACAGTGGAATACCAGCCTCCATGTTTGGTTGTGAGATCTCCCAGAATTACAATGGATCTACAGTATATCCTGAGGACTATGGCCACTTCAGAGGCTCTTCCCTTAAATCTCCAGGAATTTTGAAACCCAGAGGGCAACCCTAGCATTGGAGCCAGTCACAAATTAGCTGCTCAGTGGGTGGAACCAATCACAAAATGGCAGCTTGTACCAAAACTGTAGTGTAACATATTACTATATGGATGTAATAATGATAGTTTAAACAAGTTCCCTGAATTCCCAGCATTCATTTTTTAAAGATCTCCTCTACACTTTTTTTAAAAGCATCTCTGTCTCCTCTCCTCATGGAGATATGCCCTTTTCCTTTTATCTCCACAAGGGAAAGAACTAGAGACTTACTTTTTTTTGAAAAAAAATGGAAGATGGGAATTCAGAGAACCTATTTAAATTATCATTACAACTCTACATTGATATAGGGCCTTTTTTAAAAAATAAGGGGGGTGCTGTGATGCCACCTTGAAAATCCTCATTATTTAATTTAATTAATTAATTTATTTAATTTATACCCTACCCTCCCCATGAAGCAGGCTCAGGGCGGCTTACACAGTTTGATACATGAATAACAGTTAAAATCCACATATAATCATCTAGAAAGAGTTTAATTTAAAAACATTGGTATCATAAAGTGCTGGCGATTATTAATTATTGCTTAATGATGGCATGCTATATGAGTGCATGCAAGGTCTAATTGAATGTTCTGCTCCATGATCTTCCTGATCTGAGCAGCGGCGCAGGCTGTAGATGTCAAAGCCAAGGGCCTGGGCTCTATAATTGGGATTGTTGGTGGTAATAGTGACAGCGGTTCCTTAGTTGAAGGCCTGGTGGAGGAGCTCCATCTTGCAGGCCCTGCAGAACTGTAAAAGATCCCACAGGGCCCTGATCTCTTCTTGGAGCTCATTCCACCAGCCCTGGCCCTGGTAGTAGGCAGCATGGTGTCCTTGGGACCCAGGAGGGCCAGTCAATTTTGAGACCCTGACCGTAGTGCTCTCTGGGGTATGTATGGGAAAAGGTGGCCCCTCAGGTATGTCAGACCCTGGCCATATAGGGCTTCAAAGGTAAGAACCAGCACCTTGAAGTGAATTTGGTATGCTATGGGCATCCAGTACAATGAGGACAGACATGTGGATGAACCATGCCCAAACCAATTCCAATGCTTGTGGATTGACTACCAAAAAAATTAAGATTAAGCCAAGCACGCAGAAAAGGTCTATGTAATCACCTACCCACTGAGCTGCCTTCCCTCTCCAACCTCAGGCTCTAACCCCCAACTTTCCAGAAATTTCCCAACCAGGAGTTGGCAGCCCTGCCTTTAAGCAATCAAAGTGGCATTTTCAAACTTTATGCAATACTTGCAAGACAAAATTTCACTTGTCAAAATTCTCTTTCCTTATACAAAGCTGAGAGGCAAGGTGAAATGGATCTCACTAAATAGTTATATTTGGCAATGATGAAAGCCCAAGATACTATCAGTTGTCAGGTAAACTCGAACTATCTTGCCAATTTAGGAGAGCTACATTAAGCATCTTGCAATTTCCCAAGGCTTGGCAACCTAGAAAAAAGGAAACAGATGGCTGGTTGCATCCCCCATGTACTTCCTCTCTATTCTGCAAAAATAGTGGCCCCATACATCTAGACCACAAAGATAACAGGTTTAGGAGGAGAAAGATCTGTGTTCTAAGATGCTTTGTTCCTATTGGTTATTTCACATGAAGTAACCAAAAAGCAAATACATCAATGGCAGGATGTCCCACATTCCACCACGAAACCTCAGTGCAGATAAAGAAAGGAAGCAGTCTGCAATTAGTAGGGAGCAGTTGTATTTTGAGTCACTATAAATCTTTCTCTATGTATTTTGCATAGGATTGCCACCTCTTTTTACTTGCCTTGCTTCTGTTACAGCAGGCTAACATGAACTGAGCCAGTGAAGCTTTTTGCCATCATTTTATCACCATGCCAGGAAAACCTGCACCTTCTGCAACCCAATCTGGCATGCAGCATGAGCACTGCAGTTAAGAAAGAGAGGCCTCATGAAGTAGAATGATATATTTTTCTATATCTGAAGACTTAGTCGAGTATGATTTTTCCCCATTTTCTCATGGCACCTTAACTTTAACTCCTTCATTTGTAGAGCAACTGCCTTAGTGGGTGATTAAAAATAGATGTTTCCATAAATAATTGACTATCTCTGCAATTGTGTGTGTTTGCATTGACACCCAGCAGAATGGGAAATGATAGATGTCAGATACATTGACCCAGCTTCATATTCCGTCAAGGAGATCACCCTGTCCTTCAGTATGTCACTTTGATTTGTGTTAGTGAGTTACATTTACAGGTATGTTTGAAACAAAAGATCACACAAGGTCCATTACCTCTTCCTACACATACAAATTCAATAACAGATCTAAAAATTATGACACTGCAAACATGTGGCGCTTCCTTCCTTTTCAACACAACATTTGTGGGGGAAATCCATTATAACTCAATAACATTCATAAATAAATGCGAATTTCTGGTTTTGCATGCCAGGTTTTTAAATTGTGTACCATGCATAATTTCTCTTGTTCAAATTTCCCTTTTCTCATTTTATAATTCTGCTGTTCTTATCATCTGAAGCAGGGAAATGAAGACACTGATAGCTTTTAAATATTACAGTATCAAACAATCAATATGAAGATTTTCCAAAGAAATTATATCATTGTTATGTTTAATATATGTTGATATACACTGTATAGTTAAATGATATATTCTTAAATTATATTTACCATTCTTCTGTTCTTAATTTTAGTAAGATCTGTATGAACCCTTCAATGATTTATGAGGTATTGATATGTCTTTCTTTTTTGTTTTGTATTTGTCTGTCAAAATTTAATACATTTTTAAAAATTGAAAAAATATGAAGACTTTCATACTGTTTTGGTAATTTGACACACAATCTTTTTTTTACTTTCTTCATTAGTATGCCCTATCTTTGGAGTTACCAATATTTTCAGCTCCAAGGCAGTTCTCCATCATTCTGTAGTCATGCAAGCACGGCATAGACTGAGTTGTTTTCTAACCTATTTGCAGGGTTGCCATGTTATGTTAATGGAAATTCTGTGCCATACACAGCTGTAGGTAAAGAGCTGATATATAACTGCTGCATGATTTTTCCTGATATCGAGTGAACGATGGGTAGAATGGTATCCCTCTCAATGGAATTCCAGTTAGGTGCAAAAGACCTGCACGCTGCTGCTGCATGGGATAGCACCAGGTATAGCAACTGTTTAGTCACCCTCTGCTCATATGCCATTAATAACACCTTGATATTCAGACAGTAGCAGGTGACAGTACTGATCACCGAGCCAGTTCACGCTGATATTAAAGGCACAGGAGTCAGTCTTTCAAAGGACTTCTGATCAGATGGGCCGTGCTAGTTTTGTGCTCAGAACTCAGTTTCAGAACTGGATTGCACCCATGGTGCATGAGGAGAGGGAGCTTATGCCTTCTCCCCGTGATGTTTTCCCAGTCCAAATGCATCCTGGGGAAGCACTATTTGCCCCACTGGGGAAACATTAGGTAGATGTAAGTTTCCCCATCCAGTAAGGCAAACACTCCCTCCCCAGGGCCCTTTGGCATGGGTAGAATGTTCAAGGCCCTCTGCCTGGGAGCCATGGTCCCAATCCAAATCAGGCCCACCTAGAGGAAGTCTTAGCTATGGGGCAACCTGGGCAGGTGCCCCGAGCCTCATGCTGGCCAATAGTCTCAGTACCACTGTCCCTGCCCCCCCCTTGCCAGTCAGTAATCAGCTGCAGAGGCAGGCCACTGGGGACTAGTGACAGCATGCCTGGTGGCAATGGATGGAGGCTTGGGGGGGTGGCACATTTCCCATGTCTGCATAGCTAGCCAGCCACCCACTCCTTACAGGCCAGGCTGCAGCTGCATGGCATCACTGCATCTGCACACCATTCAGGAAGGTCCACTTCTCCTCTTTTCTCCACTGGCACACAAAGTTTAGTCCCCAGGCTGCATCCCTGGTACCTGCCTCAAGTTTCTCTCCCTTCTCCCCTCCCTTCTCCCCTCCTTCTGCAGTTGAAAGCTGCACCCCTCCACACACCATCTGTTGCTTTGGGGTGGAGGCAACAAACAAGATGCCACTTCCCTTCAGAGGATACATTTCCTCCACGGGGAACAGAACTGCACTCATGGCATTTGTTTCCTCCAGTTCTACTCTTCTTTCCTGCCCAGTGGGGACTCAAAGCAACTTACATTGTTCTCCTTTCCTCCATTTTATCCTCACAACCCTCTGAGGTAAGTTAAGCTGAAAGTGTGTGACTGGTCCAAAGCCACCAAGCAAGCTTCCATGGCAGAGTGGGAACACAACTCATTTGTAAACTGGGGACTTACTGTATTCTTGTTCAAAGTGGATTGGGTGGGAACAAAAGTGATGTGAGGGGGGCATCACTGACTTTTGTCCAGGGCCCCAGGATCACTAAGACTGTCCCTGGCCTCAGCCCATCTGGGAACTGAGTTCTGAGCATGGATCTCACAAGTCTTTGTGGTGAACCCTGTAAGGATACAAGGATAATGTAACATATAGTTAGGCCCCCAGAGATCCTGCATAGTATAATATAAAGATAGGGACTGTTTTCACATGAAGGTTTTTTTCTGATTTGGCAAACAATTCACTTGAAGACAAGTTTCAAATTTTAACATATGGCTAAGGTTAAACTCCTGCAACCCAACAAGACCGTGCTGTTTCCCCATAGTGACAGCGCCTGTTAGCATGTTGTTAGCAGTAGTACATGTTCCTGTGAATGATAACTTTGAGGTTAGTTAGTGTTTAGAGACTGGGTTTAGTAAATGTTCAAAATATACCATTTTTACTGTAAACTGTATCATTTAACTTTGATTGTATAACCTACAACAATTTGTGACTTTTGGCTTAACTCTTTATAAAACTTAAATAAAGCAGACATTTTTTAAATTTTTTAAAAAAATGGGAGGGTGGGGGGGGGGGGGCGACTATCCACAGGGTCATGCTCTAATCATGCTCCAACCTTGTCCTCAGAGCGCTGTTTTCTAAAATTGCTTTGTTACAATTTTGAGGTGTAGAGTACAGTTCAGGCATGTGGTCACTCCATCTGGACAGGAAGATGCACATTTTAAAAGGCCCTGCCCACATCACTGCCATTTTCCTTCCGTCAGTACTTTGCAGTTGCCACTTAGGCTCATTATGCATGCACATCTTACTGCAAATTTTCAGAGCAGTAAGCCTTTAATCTTGATTTTGGATTCTGTACCCACCTTACACACCTTTCTTTTTCATCTTCCGATGTATTTGTTCTGCAGTTGCAATCAAAAAACGCACTTTTCTATCAGGGTGAAAAGTCACTTGTGATGTGTGGGGAGTGGTGTCCAAAGTTTTTAAAAAAAACATTTATACAATTGTCTTATCACAGCTGTGCAGTAGCATCCAGCAAGCACCCTCCATTTAAATCCTCATGGTTCATGTTTTGCACATGCATTTTAGCCTTAGTTTCTTGAATGAAAGGGAACAGAAAGGAACAGGCAAAGGGGGAAACCCACCATTAACTGAGTAGACTTTTCCTGAAACTGTCAAGCCGCTGGGAAGCCCCGTTTTCCATATTGCTGAGCACTAGGGGATCTCTGCTATGTTACTGGCCACTGTGAAAATCATAATATGGGGAAACCTGTTGAGTGTACAGAATGCACAGTAGAACCCACTGACACTGGCTTTGCAAGCTGTGATCATTGGCAACATGTGTGTGTACACACACATGCCTGTGTTAAGTCAGCTGCAACTCTACCATGCTTTGCACAGGGCTGCAATACGTATAGGAGTCCTCTGGCAGAAGCTCTGGAGAGCTTTTTTAGTACTGTGCTACTAAATTAAAAAAGATTGTGGGAGGGTATTTTCACCAATGCCCTAGTGCAGCTGCAAAGTAATGCTAATTTCCTGCCCTTCCTTGCAAATTTGTGTTGTTTTCTCTTTGTGATTCTCTAATTTGATCTTGCACACAGAATCTTGGCAGCTTTTTAAAGCCTGTCCTGTGTGGATTGCAGTCTTCTTCCAAATGGACCAATGCCAAGCAATTCTTAAGTCTGGCAGTTTGCAGAAGGTCCATGTGTCTCAGCCACCATTTTAATGTTAGGTTTCCAAAGACTGTTAAAATAGTCCCCCCTCCCAAACTTTATTCACTAAAGCATTAAAGAGAAAAATGTTTTCAAAGCCTTAGGCTTCCCATTCTACTCTCTCTCTCTTTACATCAATTTCATTCCATGCTGACAATCCCCCCCCCTTTATTTTGTTTGCATACAGCTCTGAACACACACATCCACCCCGTTAAATACTGGGTTCAAGACGCATTGCAGTGAACAGCTCTACTTTATTTAGTGATTTCAGGAACAAGACTGAAGACTCCAAGGCAACTGCCCTGTTTAAGTAGCATGCAAAAACCACACTCAAACACACCCCACTCCCAATGATAGGCTATTTACATCACATTGTGCCCTCATTGGTTACCTCTATTTGCATAACATTGCCTTCTCATTGGTTACCTCTAGAATCCTGGTGGTCTATTGTTCCAGAGCTCCAAGCTCAGCCCATCTCTTATGGACAGACCTGGGAGATTCCAGCCCAATACATAACACACATGGGGGGGGGGGTGTTGCACTAGGGATATTGCCATTTGCCTCCTCTCCAATCCCCCTTTCAAGTCAAAACCAAGAGGGAACTAAAACATGTGCAGCACCTTTTAAACTTTCCCCATTGTTTTAATTTTTTTAAAAAAATTCAGGTATCCAAAACTAGTGATTGTCTGATCTCACTCGACTCATCCTGCTTGTCAACAAAATTTAAATATTTTAAAATGAGGGGGATATGGAGCTTGTATATCAATGAAGGGGGGAGCGTGGTGGAAGGTGCAGAATGGGTGGAATGACCTCGATGTGGGTGGGAAGTGACATTGCTACTGTGAAACTACTTGGAAAACTTGGCATGAACTACAGGAAAGTTGTTAGATGGCACTGTGCACATGCTTACTTCCTCACTTTCAGGCGCCTCCATTTTTTTTTCCCTTCCCCCCCCCCCCCTCCATCCAGTGCCCCCCAAACATCTAGCTATGGGGCTGGTCTCTTATCATTTGAACTTTTGAACATTAACCCTGTTCATTTTTCCCAGCCTCTTTGTCTTGTTACCTTTCTCTCAGCCAGTGTTCAGCTACTGTTCTCTTCCTCCTGGCTCAAGCTATTTTCTCTTCTGCACAACTTCTAGCTCTTCCTTCAGCTGACTAATGGCTCTAAGTGCAAACTGTCCTTCCAACATTCTGTCTACTTTCATTGACTGTTCGCAGAGAGAAGCAGAAGTGGACCTGACTGTCAAATCTGTTGGAAATATGTGTGTTGCAAGGTCTAAATTCAGTCATTATAGGGTTAATGTGTTTACCTTGTGTGCTATTGTTTAGACTGACCTGGAAGGGAACCTGGCAGAAAGCCAATGGGGAGAAAGCCGAGGAAACTGGAGCCTATTTACGAACAATCATTGGTTAATGTATTCAGGTGATTTCCTTCTAGGGTCAAGAAGAAAGAAGAATCTCCATTACCAACTGTGTGGTCAGTCTGTCTGTACTTGTACTTGTAACAGCAAGGATGTAGTCTTAAGTGCTTGTTGTTTTGTAGATTTCCCATGTACCCTTCCCTTTAGAAATAAAGATTTTTACATAGAAAGAAAATGCCTCCTCTCCAGTGAACAAAGATCCATTGCAAGCTCTGATCTAACTATTTTTACCAAATTTTCCAACAATATCTGCCTTCTCTCATACAAAACACAGACATTGCTTACAATCTGATTACCTTTGCATGGTCACCTGTGGTACACAGGAAGGGAGGAACCATCAATACACTGTCAAGTCTGACCTAAGACCTCAATTCCAGCATGAAAAAATACATTTATGTCATACAGATGAATGTGGGGAGAAGCCATGCCTCAGTGGAATAACATCTGCTTGGCATGCAAAAGGTCCCAGGTTCAAACCCTGTCATCTTCAGTTAAAAGGATCAGGTACTAGGTAATGTGAAAGACCTCTATCAGAGATCCTGGATAGATGGTGCCAGGGTATACAATATGGAACCTCAATGGACCAATAGTCTGATTCCTTATAAGACAGCTTCACACACACACACACACACACACACACACACACTTGTAATGGATCCCACAACCACTTTCACAAATATGACTCAAGGTTTTTATTATTATTTCCAATGCCCACCATTCATGATCATATATATTAAATTTTAAAATGGCCCTTACACAAGAACAGTAGCTATACACTGAATTATGATTGGTATACTTTTAGCAACCTGGCAGCCATATTCTTTCTGCTCTAGAAAACATCCATGAGACCCAGTGCCTCAGCAAAGCAACTAATAGGCTCATTTCAGACATAGCACAAAACAATGATTTATTTCAGCTATAGTAAAGGTTTCCCTTGCTCGAAAGCCAGTCGAATCCAACTCTAGGGTTGCGGTGCTCATCTCCATTTCCAAGCCAAAGAGCCAGCACTGTCTGAAGACATTTCCATGGTCATGTGGCTGGCATGACTAAATGTCAAAGTGCACAGAATGCTGTTACCTTCCCACCAAAGCTGTACCTATTTATCTACTTGCTATTTCTTGCTTCCGAACTGCTAGGTTGATAGTTATTCATAAATTCAGGATTCAGCTCACAGACAACTCCTGCTTTGCCTGAACAAATACTGGTTTCATTTTCTTCCCTGTTGCCCGGGAGGGTACCACCAGAGAACAAGCCAGGATGTTTACATTCAAGCATCACAAGAAACGATAGATAGACAGACAAAACTAAGACTAATGGGTTGATAAACCAACTTCAGATCCTGGTTTGATGGACTCCATAGTTAGTGAAGAGGCTGGCAGTCAGACAATCACACTAACCATAGTTAGTTCAGTTAAACCATGGTTTTGTGATAGGTCTGTACTCAGCCAGTCGTAGTCAGGCTATATAACTGTGATTCTTTATAACATAGGTAGTCAACAATTATGAAAAAAAATTATGAAAAAAATTATGAAAAAAGTTAAAATACACAAATTGGTGTTCGAAGAAGCCTTCAACGCAATTCATCCTCAAACCTTCTTGTCCTTCAGTATATACAGAAACTGCCCCTGCTTATTACCATGGTGCTCTTTAAGGTTTCTTTACCATTTAAATTCCATTAGAGTAAATTATTGCCCAATATGCTAATGTACATGTGGGAAAGGCATATTTCACACTTTCTATGGCATCAGTCAAGTCCCAATGGGACTTCATTGGGATTACTTGAGTGAGTAACTCCTCATCAATGTAAGAGGGTCGTAATTCCTACATGTAACTACCATTGATGAAGATTTACCACCATGCAAAGAGAGAGAGCATTTTGTTGAAGTTCTATGCAGCAATTTATTCCTAGAAACAAGATTTCTCCTCCTCTTCTCCCTTATAAAAGCTTCAGTCCAAATAAATGGAGTTACTCTAGGGGCTTATCTGTACTTGCTGTTTCACCACAAGTCAGTGCGACTTGAAGGCTGAAATAGTCTGATGACCTGTGCTGTCTGCACTGTAACATGCATCTGACCTGCATCAATTGCACTGACAATGGTTGAAAATTGGTGTTGCTATGGTATAGTGAGGTGTCATCATAATGAAGACAGGGAGATTTTTCTGCTTTGGTTTACCGTGAAAGAAAAATGATGCATGTGAACAGAAATTCTACAAACTGAACACTGTCAACACTCACCTGAAGATAATTTTGTGGCATACTGATGTTGTAACCAACAATTACCTAAGCACTCCTAAGAACTGTAGTTTTCTGAGGAAAGTGAATACAATGTGATAGGTCATTCCCTGTCCTCTTAAAAGATGCTGTTCCTGAGGATCTTTGGCAAAGAAGACATGACAACTAAATTCATTTAGGTTTTCAGTGGTCCCTGCCACACGGCAGGGAAAAGGATGGCTGAACTGTGGCTAATCAGAGCCGCCCCAAAGTTGACACGCCGCGGCGGGATCCCACGGACCCCCTGAGCCATGGCGCATCACTCCCCGGCACGATCAGATGCCGGGGAGGAAGAGTCGGATGGGAGGGGGAGGCTGCCGAACTGCGCATGCTCGAGCATGCGCAGTATGGCCAGGGGCCGGGATGCGCCGGCACAAGGACGGCCAGCCGATCCCACGTCCCGGCTTGAGGCGCTGTACTGGATACAACCACCTAGGTAGGTGGTTCTTTTTTAGTGCGCGTTATCGGCAGTTGGGACGGATCAGGGACGGGCAGGCAACAATTCCCAGATGTTGTCGTGGGATCGCGCCCGTTTGCTCCGCCCCCGTTCCGTCCCCCTCCCGGCCCAAACCGCCTCGTATGAACAGGGCCAGTGTAATGCAAACTCTCAAATGAAAAGGATTAACCTGTAATCCCATAATGACCCTATGGTTAGACTTCTGTCAAGCTGACGCTGATGCCCAGCTGGTCTCTGGCCCTAAGCCTTGCTGGTGGAGGGTGGAGGAGGGGTGGCGTCTGGAGCCTCAGACCCATGGGTGCTAGGAGGTTACGTCATATCCAAAGCTTTCTACCCTCTTCTTGGCCCTTCCTGCTGCATTTGTGCTTGCTCTCTCTCAGCCTTGCAGCTTGTAGCCAAATCATCCATCCTCTTCAGCTCCAGCATGCTCGTCACTTTTATTCCCCTTCCAGCATGCTCCACCCCTTTCCTCCCTCCTCCCCCTTTCCCCTTGGTTTCCCATCCTGTCAGTCTTCCTCTCATCCTTCTCCATTGGCTGATCCTTTCCTTCCTGCTTAATGTGGTCTCGCCCCCTGTTCTGCCCTTCTGCATTCTTCCTTACTTGTGGAAAGCAGGGGTTCCTCCCAAGGGTCATTGCTTCCTCGTTCATGTCCCCTGCTGCCTTCTCCTTCCAGCCAGGTAGGTGCCCACACCATCCCTTGGTGCCTGCTGGACCCAGCCACTGCTCGCGTGGCTGAGGCTGGGCACGTCCATGCTGCTCCCCTGTCCTCTCCTGGCTCAGCATTTGCCTCGGGGGTCCAGGCTACCAGGCCTGTCTCCACTGCCAGGCCCAGGACCTCAGGCCCCCTTGAGGCGTTCTGCCATTCGCTGAAGGGGAGGCAGGTCCAGGCAACCCCGCTGTCGTGATGGTGGGGCCAGGTTAGAAGTGGCAGTGCAACTCGACTTCCTGGCCTTCATCCACTCCCAGGTGTGGCCCTCCTATCCTGGCTTCAAAGAAGGGTCCCAGGCCCGTGCTGGGACAACTTCTATAACTGAAAAAATAGCATAAATTCCAGTCCGCAGTTGAAAAAGTACCTATTGCAGTCAGGAAGACACATGTACCCTGAACATACTGTGAATGTGCTCCTTTTTCCAATTTACCCCAAACTCACAATAATCTGATGATATGGTAGAAAACTCTCTTCTGCTGCACTCAGTCTTGAGGAAGTCGACAGATTGCTCTCAGTTGTACGCCCAACCACGTGCAGCCTTGATCCGTGCCTTTCATGGCTCATAAAAGCTGGTCATGAGGGGCTACGAGGTGCCCTAAGGGACATTATCAACAAGTCCTTCATGGAGGAGCTATTCCCAGGAGCACTCAAGGAAGTGATGGTCCGCCCTCTCCTGAAAAAAACATCACTGAATCCGGCCTAATTGGCCAACTATCGGCCAGTTTCCAATTTGCCCTATTTGGGCAAAGTACTGGAGAGAGCGGTGGTGATTCAGCTGCAGGGCTTTATTGATGACACTTCCATGCTGGACCTGTTCCAGTCTGGCTTCTGGCCGGGTTGCGGGATGAAGACGGCACTGGTCGCTCTCACGGATGACCTCTGGAGGCATCTGGATCGAGGCAGTATGGTGGTACTGGTGTTGTTGGATCTATCGGCGGCATTTGTCACCGTCGACCACCAGTTACTGATTCACCGCCTCGCCGACGCTGGAATCCAAGGGCTTGCCTTGCAATGGCTTGCCTCTTTTCTCCAAGGTCGGGGACAGAGGGTGTGTCACGACAGGGCCAGTGGGGTGAGGCAGAGGGGGAGTTCACAGTCCAGTCCGAGAGTCAAGCCAGAGAGAGAGCAAAACAACCAGAGCAAAAGTTCCACTACATAAAGCCAGGCCGTAGTCAGAGCATTACCGAGAGTCAGAGTCCAGATAGGCAAGCGTCGAAGTCAAGGTGCAGAGCTGAGGATCAAGAGCCAGGGGGTCGTCAAAATGCGGACTGGAGTCAGGAGCCAGGAAGTCAGTCAGTAGCCAGATACCAGGAACAGAGTCAGAGGTGCAGAGCTTCTGGTCCGAAGGACAAGTTTGCCAGCACGATTAGCCAGCAGTCAAATAGCTCGCTGGGTTGTTAACTCATTAGTGCCTCATTAGCACTGCCTTGCAAAGTCCTTGATCCCGCTAGAACTCCGGGCTTATTGATCTCCAACAGCGCAAGTGTGCCTCTTTGCCTCTGGTTGCCAAGTCCCGGCGTGTCTAATCCCTCAGCCGGTCAACAGGTGGCAGAGAATCGGGTGGCGTGCTGCTGGGGCCAGGCACTGCCTGATCAGTTTCAAGAGCAGGCTGTTCTGGAGGCTGGTGCTCATCCTTTCCGGTACTTAGGTTTGACAAAGACTCCCGTGCTTCCGATGGTGTTAAAGCATGGAGTCCTCTGTTTCAGAGCTCCCAGGCGCCGGGTCGGGGGCAGGCATGACAGGGTGGCACTAGGGGAGCAGATGTCCCAGAGCCACCCACTTGTGTGTGTGGTGCCGCAAGGGGCGGTACTGTCCCTGATGTTGTTCAACATCTACATGCGCCCCCTCGCACAGATTGCCCGGAGGCATGGCCTGGGGTGTCACCAGTACGCTGATGACACCCAGCTGTATCTGTTGCTGGGCGGCCGGTCCGACTCCAGCCCTGATGACCTGGAGCGGGCGCTTCAGGATGTGGCGGGCTGGCTTAGACTGAGTCAACTGAAATTGAATCAAATGAAGACAGGTCCTGTGCTTGAGTCAGAGGGGATCGGGGGTAGGGATCCCACTACCGACCTTCGGTGGGGCACCTCTGGTGCCAGCGCCGCGGGTCAGGAGTTTGGGAGTGCTCCTGGATGCCCAGGTAGCAGCCACTGCCATCTATGGCTGATCAGGCAGTTCGTCCCCTTCCTCGAATGCAACAACCTTGCAACAGTGATCCACGCAATGGTCACCTCGAGATTAGACTACTGTAATGCTCTCCTTGGGGCTGCCTTTGTCCCAGATCCGGAGGCTGCAGTTAGTGCAGAATGCCACAGCCAGGGATGGTCCTCTCCATATGGGACCACATCTGGCCTGTGCTGAGGACACTGCACTGGCTGCCTATAGCGTACTGAGTTTGGTTCAAGGTGCTGGTTTTAACCTTTAAAGCCCTATATGGTCAGGGGCCTGCCTGCCTCTCCCCATACGAGCCCCAGAGAACACTGAGGTCAGGGTCGCACCATTTTAGCTTGTATGTATTAATGTTTTAATGTATTTTATATTTTATTCCGACGTTGCCGCTTGTTCGCTGCCCTGGGCCGCTTGGGTAGGGCGGGATATAAATCCCAAGTAAATAAAATAAATAAAACATTGGTTGACCTTCCCTGGTCCGAAAGAAGCCAGGCTGAATGCTACCAGAACCAGGGCTTTCTCGGTGGTGGCCTCATACTGGTGGAATGAGCTCCCAGAGAGCATCAGGGCCCTGTGGAACTTCTCACAGTTCCTCAGAGCCTGTAAAATGGAGCTCTTCCACTAGGCGTTCGATTAGGGGTCGCCACTGAGGGGTGTGCCCTGAAACATCTTCTGGCCGAACTTAGACCATCTTCTGGCCAGAGTCTCCGCTGGTTCCTACCCCTGTCTCGGGATTTGAGTGGATTACCGCCATAGTTGGTTCTGTAATTGTTGTTGTTCACTTGTTTTAACTGATATGGTATTTATTTATTAATTGTTTTAAATTTTTGTCATGTTATTTAATCCTGTTAGCCGCCTTGAGCCTGCTTGTCAGGCAAGGTGGCGTATAATACAAATAATAAATAAATACATAAACAAACAAATAAATCTCACACTTTACTTAAATGTGTGCCCCCAACCAGGCCAGTGAACCACACAAATGGCTATAAAGCAGGGGTGTCGAACATTTGTTATGAAGGCCAGATCTGACATAAATGATACCTTATTGGGCCTGTCCATGTGTGTCATAAAATGTAATGCCAGGTAGCAGAGATATAAACTTTATAAAGGACACAGACAAACACAATTAAAGATTTTTTAAACTCTAATAAAACATGCTTAAAACACTAGCACTCTTGCAATACTTTGTCTATTTAACAGTCTCTGATAACTCCCATCTCTTGCTCTGAATTATTGCATCAAAATGTCTGTGCTGTAGCAATCCTGAGTATGCTGTTCAGGTGTGTATCTGTAAGCTGCAAACCTATTTTTGATTTATTAACATTCATTATAGAAATCTCATGCTCAGTGTTTGGAGCCTAGGACCCAGGGGAAAACATGAAATGGCTGGGCATTATGAGCTTTTGTACATAAGTGGCTTCATTTGCTGGTCAAGAACATGAGAATGCATCTTGACACAGATTGAGGGCCATTTGTCTATAGTCCTAGCCAGAGAAATAACTACAACTTCCTACAAAGGAAATGTGCTGGGTGAACTTGGTCTGCACACACACTCTCAGCCTATTCCACCTCATTGGCTTGTTGTTATTCCTCCTCTACAATAGTTCACATTACTTTCTTACTGAGAAAGACTGGATCATGAGAGCATGAACACAGTGAAAAGGGGGAGGGAACCCAGTTGCACCCCGGAGAGGCCTGGAATAAGGAGCTCAACAAAACACACACACAGCATAAGGAGCCCAACAGAATACACATACACTGTAGCAAGGCACACAAAAGCTCATACCTTGAACAAAACTTTGTTGGTCTTAAAGGTGCTTGGTATTTCTGCCGTGTGATTGAGGCAGCCCAGCAAAGCAAACGCTCCCTCATTCCCTTGTTCCCTACCTCCCTTCAGAGAGGAGCCTCAGCCAGTGGAAGGAAAGAAAGGCTTCCCTTTGTCTCCTGTATACATTTGAGGCAGCCTAGCCAGGAAACGAGCTCTGGCTGGTTCCCTCCCTTCCCCTGGGAGAAGGATGGGGAGGAGCCTCAGCCAGTGCTTTACCAAACTCTCAATCGCACAGGAGAGGCTTGCCTATCCTATCTCTCCTGTGCGACTGAGAGAGTCTGGTAAAGTAAGCTGTGATGTAGCAGCAGCAGCAGAACTGGAAAAGGAAGCAGGAAACAGCTAGAGCCTTGTGGGCCAGATTGCAGCCCTCTGAGGGCCTGATCTAGCCCCCGGGCCACATGTTTGACACTCCTGCTACAGAGGGTCTGTAGACAAAGTAGTTCTACAAAGAAGCTATACAAGCCTGTAAGGAATACTGGGAGTTGGGAACTGGAACAGAATAAAATTCTAAATAAAGCTCATTGAGGGGAATCCCACAAGTAGAGATAGACTGAATAATTGACAAAACCAGGCTGTCAAAAGAAAATCAAAATTCAATTGACTACCTGCCATTAGGGAATATATGTATAATAGAAAGGTTTTGAGATTGCTGAGGTAAAAACTTTCTAATATATACAGAACATTAGAATATTCAAGAGAGTGTATTTGTTGTTTTGTTTCAGGATTTTCTAGTTCTTCCTTTGAGAGGTACTTTGTTTAGTATATTTCAGCACTAACACAGTTCTTATTAATGTTCCTTCTGGAGGACAGTGTTTGCTTAAAGTTTCTAGATTTCTTCCTTCAGAGTTCTAGGTTTCCCTTTAGATATTACAGCTCTTCACTAACTCCTGAGGTGTCTAAGCTTCTCCCCTTTAACACAGACCACAGTTTTTTTCCAACCCCTTTCACTGGCAGGAAGTTATTCTCCTTGTCCCTAAGAAGCAATAACTCCTATTACTATTAAGCCTGTATGGGAGTTCACTCTAACTGCCCAGACCTTCTGCCAAATCTTTCTCCAGTATCTGTTTTTTTGCATAAGGCTGTTCTGTAGCTTTCCTGACTGAGAATCTAAATTCTCCCTCAAAGCAGATTTAATATATTTACAACAATGGGGTTTCCCTTCTTTCTGTAGAACTACTTTACTGACTATTGCCTGTCAGAAAACACTGACTCCCAAATGTCTCTTCCTTCAGAAGCCAAACCCCCTGGCTACTGATCCAGACGTTAGTTTTCAGACAAAGACCAAATGGCGAGAGACCTCTTTTTCCTCCAGATCAGCTGTTTTATTTCCTCTCTAAGCTGATGTTGGCCAATCAGAGAGCAAGTAGAGCCACCAATCACATAAGCTTTTCTCTCCAGGGAAGATTAACTCATGAACTCCCTGCCTCCCTGATACAAGCAGCATTTTAAAAGGCTTGCTTTTGCATGCAATTCATCACAAAGGGTTCTGAATTTCCAAGTAGCAATTTCAAAGTAAGCACACACTTCCAGAATTCAAGGTAGTAATACCAAAGTAGTAATCCAGGCAGAAATCCAGAAGAGAAAGAAAGGCACACAAGATGAGTACCCAGAACATAAATTCATGTAGCTGCAGAATGGGTCTTGGGAGGTGAGGCTAGGAAAAGTACTTTGGAAACAGACTCTGACTCCAGTTATAGGATAAGAAGCTTGAATTTTTAAAAAACCCTAAGGAATTACCTCTAACATTCTTCTAATCTGGTGCAGGAAATATAAGAGGAGGTACCTTATCCACATGTACTGAAGCAGTTTAGAATTGCTTCTGCTGTTGGCACTAATTCTGCAGTACCAGTCCTATTAGATTGTCTAGATTAGACACAGTTGGAATGGGGATTCGTCTGAATGTGTGGTTTATTGTAGGTCACTGCTTTGTTTCATTTTGAATCATTGGTTTTGGGAGCATCCTTATTGTAACACTAGATATACAGTTAAGTAGACAACCCTTACCTGCAACTTTTATGTTTTATCATAAATAACTGTAGATAGTGCAGCTTAAAAACCATGATGCCTTTTAGATGAATTTTTAAAGGATTCTAATATAATATACCATAGTAGACAGAACTCTGAAACACAACAATACTTAGTGTTGTTTTTCTTTGTTTCTGAATAAAGTCATTTGCAGCTGTCTACTAAACCATATAAAAGGAGCTTTCTATTATCAACAATTTAGCTTTTCTATTTACATATGCACCTTTAATGAACTGCTTCATGAAAAGAATCTACAGCACAAGCCTAAGAAACATTTTTGCTTTGTTCTTTCATTATAAAACGCTCTCCAGTTATTCAGTATTTTATTCTCATTAGAATCATGCTTGTCACATGTTTTTGCTGTAGACATTCATCACCAAGGTCAAAGGGTGAATATCGTGATCTATTACGCTCTGAGGAGCCTAATGAAAAGTCATGTAATTATCCAATTTTAAGAGAAGAATGTAAAAGAAGAAAAAGAAGAAGAAGATAGGGGGCACTTCCTATAATTTAAATTGTTTTGTTTCCCTGAAGCAAAATTCTGTATCTGATTGACAGGACATAATGATAATTCCTATTGATATGGTGATGTTAATTGTGTGGAGATATTTAATAAGCCCTTCTATTCCTGAGGTAAAATGCCTGCTCTTAACCTGCACCTGAACCTGATTTTGATTCAGTGTGAGGATGAGGCAAAGATACAGATAAGTGAGCACGAGTAGATTTTCACTCTTGTGTGGCAGAATGGAAATTGGAATCTTTGGAATCTATTAGGAGAACAATTCTGCCCTTGCTCACACTTTTATAAATTATACTGTATATGATGCTAAAACACAGTGTGAGGGAGTTTTAACTGAGGGAAATTACCATGACTTACTATGTCTTTGCAATAGTGTGTGTTTTTCCCCAAAGGTATGGTAGGCAGAAAGCAGTTTAAATTCAAATGTAGACTTCTCATAAATTAATTTAAAACCACGCAGTTCAACCTGCTACTTCCTAGTTACAAGGTTCCTCACCAGTTAAAACATGCACACACATACACACAAAGAGAGAGAAATTACAGGCATAACTAAAAATAAAGCAAAATTAAAAGTCACAAGTAATTATGTAACTTGTTTAATGTAGTGGTCATATTCCAGCAGTATGTGGTTTACAAAAACTCTACCCATGCAGCCTTGTCCAGTGTATGGTGGAGAATCCAATGTATACATGGAACTCCAACTAGCAGGGTCTGCTCCTTTCTTCTTATATCAGGGATCAGAGATGGTTTGTGTATACTCCACTGCATGCATCTGAGCTCAAAGGGACTCGGAGTCTCAGTGATATTGTTTAAAAACAAACAAACAACAACATAGAACACTGCTCTCACACTCCATGTTCAAAATGACAGACTACAATGGACTATGTGGCTGGTCATACACACTACTATTACTTCTAATGGTCATAGTTCATGAGAGTTTTTTCAACACAGGGTCATGTTTACTTACAGCTAAGTCAGACCAGAATAGGGAATGAAGTGCAACATATACAGAAAGTTCTGAATGAACCATTTTGCTGACAGAACGGCTGGCTGCACTGGCTTCTCAAAGGCAAATATTATCATCTCAAAGGCAAATATCTCTCAACCTCCTTTTCTCTCTTTATATGCCATATAATACATTCATTTTGAAGCTAATTTCCATTAATATCATGTCTCCAAAAAACTTGAGATGCTTAAACACATTGTGTACCATAACTGCTATTTTAGCAACCTCTGAGTATCACTTTTGAACACTCTTAAAAAATGAATGAGATGCTGCCTGATTATACTGAACAGTAAACTCCCTCCAACAGCCTGGCCAACAGTCATCCGAAAGGGCTGATTATACATGTAGGATTGCCAACTCTAGGTTGGGATATTCTTGGAGATTTGGGTGTGGAGACTCGGGAAGGCGGGGCTTGAGAAAGGGAAGGACCTCAGTGAGTAGGGTTGCCAAGTGCTTACCTGTTCTGGAGCGGGGGAGTCCAGCCTTGCTCCATAAAGTTTTCCCTTGGATGATTGTGGCCCCGCCCCCAAAATCCCCAATGTGCTTGCGTCACTTCCATGTGACGTGCTTTGGGGGTGGGGTTCCCCCCGGGGGCCCAATCCAGCGGCGGGGGGAATGGGCCTCCTGGGCGGGGGGTTTCCTGCCCCCGGGGGGACTTGGCATCCCTATCAGTGAGGTATGATATCATAGAGTCCATCCTCCAAAGCAGCCATTTTCTCCATGGGAACTGATATCTGTAGTCTTGATATCAGCTCTAATTCTGTGAGATTGCCAGGCCCCATCTGAAGGCTTACAATTCTGTTATACACTGGGGGTTTCAAAATTTCCAGGCGTTGAATTAAGAATACTTAGTGGAACTGGAAAGTCTGAATTCAGACCTCTGAGCCCATGTTACAAGTTCAGTATGAAGCCTTCAAATTGGTCAGGACCAATGTTCCCTCTAAGCTGAGTTAGTGTGAGCTAGGTCAGTTTTTTAGCCTCTGGCTCACACATTTTTGTCTTGGCTCAGGAAGGATGACTCCAGAACAAACTAATTGATGCATTAGCCAAATCGCTTGCCCACAACTTTAATGCCAGTAGGTTAAAAAGTAGATTTTTTTTCTCAGAAGACTCCACATCTTACAGGGAGCATTTACCAGGACTGCCAGTAAATACTACTAGGTGACTTTCATTCTGCTCTTGATCATTCAACAACAAATTCTGGAGGAAATTTTCAAGGAAAAATATGGGGATGGGGTAGGGATTTGCTTCTGCTTCAAATTAAGCAAATTATGAACTTGCAAACTTTAAGAAACTTCACATTCTTCTTTGATTCTGCTATGTTCATGGATTGCTAGTCTTACATGTTTCTTATAGTGGCTCATGAAGTTTCCTAGTGTAATCTGAAACTCTGTGGTTGGCATTCAGGGAGCCCTTTTCTAGGTCAGTTTGTTTTGACTGAAAGCACTGAAGATTTAATGTCTTTGGGATCATTTTCCCCCCAAATGTACAGGTTAAATGAGTATGAGTAGAGCAGCAAGCACACAGGAAGAAATACAGCACTATATGTTTAGCATCCCAAAATTTTAAAAAGCTCTAATAGTAAAATCCAAGATATTTTATTCTTTATTGCATTTAATAATACTGATTGGGTAAATTTGTTTTTGTTTGCTTTACAGATCAGGTGGGTATGATTCTCACATATATTGCCTTATTGTCATATATACTTTAGGACAGGGGTCATTTCGTAGAAAAAGAGCTAGGGGAACTCATTAGCATAACTCATTAGCATATGCCACACCCCCTGACATCAGGGGCCCGGCGGTGGACCTGCAAGGCCAGCGGGAGTGCGAGGAAGCCCCGCAAAGGCCCTCCCTGGCCCCAGGCAGGCAGGGGTGGGGAGAGGCGGGGAGGAAGCAACTTACCCTCCCTCTTCTCCTGCCTCCTCCTGGCTGAATGAGGGCTGGAAGCGGGGTGGCCGGAAGCAGGGGGCGGGGCTTCGTCATGTGCCCCACCCCCCTGCACCTCACCCGGGGGGACTGCGTTCCCCCGCGTCCCCCCCGAAATGACCTCTGCTTTAGGACTGTTTTACAAGTTCTGTGTTGCCTCCTCTTTATCATACTTAACAATGGCAATGTTTTGAGGCACATGGAGTTGTTACTGAAGATTAGGGATGCCAGGCCACCGCTGGCACACAAAACATCATTTCTGGTGAAAAAATGGAAGCGACATCATGGCCTCTTACCCAAACTGTAAAACCATAGAGGTTTTTTTTTTCTTTCTTCAAATCCTAGACTTTTGCCTTTGCTATTACGAAATCACTTCCAGTTTTCACCAGAAGTAACATCACCCACTGGCATGACACTGGTGCACCCACCCCATTTTCTCCTGCCAGGCTTTGAGGTGTTGGAAGGTAATGTTGGGGATTTCCAGGAGGTCTTCTGTCATAGTGGGAAACCACCTGGCATCACTACAAGGAGCAGAGAAAGCACAAGTTACAGGAGCCTGACTTAAGTAAAGGTCTGGCATGGAAATACCTTCAGAGGACTTCAGGTCAGTGAAGTAATTTTGTGACATATGGCTACCCGGAGGCATATTAAAGAATTTAACCATGCATGCCCCAGCAAGCAGGAAAACTATGCTGCTGGGATAGAATTTTACTTAGCAGCCAGTGCTATTATAAAACCAGAAAGGAAGTGAGTTGCACTGCTTAGTGTCTGTTGGGCAGCCGCCTTTGAATCAATCCCAACTCTCCTAGCACCAGTACAATGTGTTAACAATCCTTACGGGGATATCCTGATTATCTTGAGAGAACTTTTATAACCACAGTCGTCTGAGACAGCACAACATAATGCCTTCTACAAGCATAACCCGATCCCAACAGAAAGTATTTCTACATCTATTGCTGAATTATGGCATCTGACACAGTACTGCAGTTTCCTGGAAGAAATGGTGTGGGATTGCTTGTTCTATATGACCTTCATGAGGAAGCTCTGTCAAGGTATTTGCCTGTAAAAAAGGGGGGGGGAAGCTCACATTCCAAAATACACAAGATACAAAATACACTAGCTCCTGAGAAGGCAGAAGTGCACTTGATAAGAAGTCCACCTTGCTCTGAGACCCAGCTGACCAGAAATCCTGATGTACACCAGCTGACATTCATAAAAATAGAGCACAACAGCCCCCAATCAGAACAATTGTTGCAGAGAACCAAAGACCCAAACAAGTACCTCTAGAGCAGTGCAAAAGCAGTGTAAAGACTGTGGAGGAACCCAGGGATGACAAGTCTGCTGGTTTAGACATGTACAGTACTGATTTTGCAATCAGACTGGATATATTGAGCAAGTGTATCAGTCCAGAGTGAAACTAGCTAACTCTAGCAATATAGCAGAAAGGAGAGAATTTTTGGGGCCACAAATTAATAACACTGTATACTCTGTGCAGGCTTCACAGGAAGACACAGAAGATATTGTTAATCATATTCAGCCCTATGTGCAACATCCCACTAGTCTGAAGAAACTAATAATGACAATTCCCATACACAGTGTTATATGCAGGACTATTTGGGGGCAGGAACTCACAGGAACGGAGTTCCGGCTGGCTTCAGAGTTGGCCACGCCCACTACAGCCAAAACCTCTGCATGCGTGGCTACAGAAGGAAGGCCTGGAGAGTGACCCCCCCACCGGCAACTCTAAGGCAGGCAGGCCAGGGGGCCCTGGAAGGATCGGGGAGGCATTTAAATGCCTCCCTGTGCCTTCCCTGACCTGTCCAAGGGCTGGGTTGCCCGGGCTCCCTGCAGCTGTGGGGCACCCAGCCAAGCCAAGGGAAGGCAGTTTGAACTGCCTCCCCTGTCCTCCAAGGGGCGGCTTGTCCGGCCTCCCTGCAGCCGCGGGGCGCCCGGACAAGCCAAGGGAAGGCATCGGGTTTGACCTAATATGTTAATGAATGGTGCTGTCGGGGGGGGTGTCCTATTATGCTAATGAGTTCCTGCTGGGCTTTTTCTACAAAAAAAGCCCTGGTTATATGTAACTTGGAAATCAATTCTGAATTAGGCTCCATCAGCTCATCAGAGATTTACCAGCACATTTTTCCAAACAAGAGCCCAGAGAATAGGGCAATCAGGTGCAAGTACAAGGTATCTAAGAAGTTGAAAGATAGCACCTGTTGGAAGAGAAGGACCAGACACTGTCTCTTAGCCTCAGCCTCTTGGGGGGGGGAGGGGGGAGGAGGAGGAGGAGAGATTGGATTTATACCCTGCCCTTCACTCGGAGTCTCAGAGCAGTTTACAAACTCCTTTCCCTTCACCTCCCCACAACAGACACCCTGTGAGGTAGGTGGGGCTGAGAGAGCTCTGACAGAAACTGCTCTTTCAAGAACACCTCTGACAGAACTATGGCTTGCCCAAGGTCATCCAGCCAGGTGCAAATGGAGGAGTGGGGAATCAAACCCGGTTCTCCCAGATTAGAGTCCACGCCCTTAACCACTACACCAAACAAAAGAGTCAGGTAGATAGACAGGCAAGCTGTGGGTTTCCTTCCTGTTTACTGCCTCTGTCCCTTTGATGTGTACACTGATACTCTCAGGGAATTGCCTTCTTCATTCTGTTCACACTCCTCTCTCTTGCAAACAAGCAAATAAGGAGGCACGCTGCTCTCCATCTTTGGCACTATGGATGGTAGACATGCATTTCTGCAACCTCATCCATCAAAGGTAATTAAGTTAGATTCTCTCTCTGTCTCTCATCTTTACTATCTAGAATGGAGTTCCCTATATAAAGAACTCTTTATTAGTTTGAAACTGACAAAGTGGCTTTGTGTAACTCTGTAACTTGCTAGCACACTCAGAACAAAGAGAAGCTCTTCTGCGTTTAGCCTTTAGTGCACCCTGCTACAATCTATATCTAATTCCCAACTGTGCCCCCTATGTGCGGATACTTAGTTCCACAGACAGGGGGCACATGGAAGGTAAAGAGATTTTCCTGCACACTTGGGGCACTCCCCAGTTATGCAGAAAAAGCTTACATCTTTCAAAAACTATATGGGGGATACTTAAATCCCCCCAAAAGTAAAACACCTTACTCTGCACATGCACAGAGAACAGACTTACCCACACAGTGGGGGGGACCCAAGCCAGCCACTTGCCATCCAAGGTGGCCCCAGAAGTCCCAGCCCCAGTGACCACCACCACCTGGGAAACCACCAACTTCTTGGGCCCTGAGCAGCTGCTGCCGGGAACCACCGCCACCACAAAACAATGCTCCCAAAACCACTGATGCCTGAAGGCAGTCTCCGCCACCAGTCTGCTGCCTCCCCAAAGGCTGCCATTGCAGCCCGAGCTGCCGCAGCCCACAGCCACCAAACCCAGCCACTGCTGAAGCCCACCACTGTCTCGCCTCGAGGCCCAAGGGAGGAGCAGCCCAACACAGTTCCTTCTGAGCCAAGCTCTCGGCAAAGACTAAAAGTGGGTGGGGGTTAGGTGGGTACAGAGCAAGAGGGGGTGAGTGAATGCCAAGGGTGGGGGTAATGGAGTGCCAAGAGTGGGGGTAGGTGGGGAGAGCAGCAAAACCGGATGGTGAGTGGAATGCCAAGGGTGGAAGGATAGGTGGGGAGAATTGCAAAAGTGGGGGTGAGTGATGTGTCAGGGGTGGGTGGTAGGTGGGGAGAGCAACAAGGCCTGTGTAGACTGATGGGAAAAGGGGGGGATCTTATGCAATTCCACAGGGCCTGCAAGGTGGAGATATTCCGCCAGGCTTTTGGTGGAGGGCATCAATGGTTACCCATTGGCTGGCACCCTTCCTTCTTTTTTCCTTCTTTCTTCTTCCCTCCAGGTTCTGAGTTCCCTTCCCCCCACCCAGATTTTAATGTTTTGTGTTTTGTATTTCATGACATTATGTCCTGTTCATCACCCAGAGCCCGGCATAAGCCAGGATGGGGCCTTGAATAAATCAAATAAGTAAATAAATGAGATGGGGGGGGTGTAGACTGGTAGATAAGGGGAATGGGAGAAAAGAAGATTAGATTTATACCCCACCCTTTACTACCTAGTGTAGTGGTTAAGTGTGCGGACTCTAATCTGGGAGAACCGGGTTTGATTCCCCACTCCTCCACTTGCACCTGCTGATGTGACCTTGGGTCAGTCACAAGCTCTGGCACAGTGGGGAGGGGAAGGGAAAGGAGTTTGTAAGCCGCTCTGAGACTCCAAGTGAAGGGCGGGGTATAAATCCAATCTTTTCTTCTTCTTCTTCTTCTTCTACCCAAAGGAGTCTCAGAGAGGCGTACAATCTTCTTCCCTTCCCCTCCCCAGAACATACACTCTGTGAGGTAGGTGGGGCTGAGAGAGCTCTTTTGAGGACTGCTCATGAGAGAACAGCTCTGAGAGAACTCGTAACTGATCCAAGGTCACATCAGCAGCTGTATGTGGAGGAGTTGGGAATCAAAGCCGGTTCATCCAGATAAGAGTCTGCACTACACTACACCACTACACCAAACTGGCTCCCAAGAGTGAAATGGGGGTAGGTTGACAGGTAAAGGGGATGGGAGAAAGGGGGGAAAATAGGGGGTAGATTATCAGAGAGGGGGGTACATTAACAGAGAAGGGATGGGGCAAAAGTGATGGGGTATGTTGACAGATAAGGGGAGGGGGAGAAAGAGGTGGAAGATTTTTTTAAAAGGAGGAGGGAAAGAAGAAAAGAGCGGGAAAGGATGCACCCTCTCCACAAGTTTCTTGCGGTTTCCCAATTGTAGTACCATAGATTACTGGTTTACCATACCAGAAAATCTTTCTATCAATACCAAGCATTCCACAGGCTCTTGGTTGTTCATTGCTCTCACATGACAGCATTAGACACATGTCACATGACTCTTCTTAGTCTGAACTGGTTTGAGCCATTGGGTATCTCACAGGCATTCAAAGTAGATAATTGCATATTCAACAAAATTCGAACCACGTTTAAGGCTGTGTTTGCTGAAGGACTTGGAAAATACAAGCATTCACTTGTTTTACTGGTCCTGGAACCTAATACAGTTCTCATCTGAATAAAATCCTCCTTCATCCCATTTGCACTTTGAGTGAAAACTGATGGTGACTTTGATTGTCTAATAGAGCAAGGCATATTTGTGACAGTGACAAACACTACACAGAAGACACCAGTTGTCACTTTAATAAAGGTCAGTGACAACATCTGTATTCATGGTGACTACAAGGGTATCCTAAATAAAGTCCTGAAACTGTACCCATAATCCAGTTCCAGTAGTGATCACCTCCTAGATTCATGGGCAGGAGAAGAACCTTTGCCTGGTACAGGCTGATTGGCAGCCAGGCTTGCCCAGACCATCACTAGGTAGCTTTCAGGGGTAAAGAACTTCCACTTTGCCATTTGTGTGGCCCCTAGCATTTTCCAGGACTTCATATTGTACCATATATTTTTTTTAAAAAATTATTACACAAAATAAAAAGACAGCATAAACATAAAAACAGGTAAGATAAACTATATACTTCAAATTTGAATACTATCGCCATAGGAAAATATTAATGTTAAAAAACAAGTTTCCAAATAGTCAGATACCGTGAAATATACAATATATATCTAAAAAGTTATATATAACATTGGTAGAGGTCTTTTGGAATCTCCTTCTTTTCAGAAAGATAGTTCATAATCGGTAACCAGACCGTTTTAAATTTGACCAAAGTTTTGGGAGAGGTCTATTGGTTTAAATTAAGAGTGAGTCTGGCTAGCACATACTGATTCCAAAGTCTTGCATGCCATAGCGATTTTGTCAGAGCAGCTGGGGATTTCCATTGCATGGCTATAGACATCTTGGCTGCTGACAATAATATTGTAACAATTTCTGCTTTCCAATGAGGTTGATTGTCATCTATCTTTGGTCCCAGAAGAAGACAATCTGGTGTAACATCTAGGGTGAGTTGTGTGAGCTTCGTGATTACTTCCTCGACTTCGCTCCAAAAGGGTTGTAGCACTGGACAAGTCGATCAGCAATGGGTATATGTCCCTTCCATTACACAGTGTTTCCAACAGTTAGTGCTAATTTGTGCTTGTATGATAAGGATTTTGGTGTAAGATACCAATGAGCTGTGATCTTAAAACCTTGATACCGTACTGTCAAAATGGAAGAGCTAAATGCAGTCGAAGATCAGATTGCATTCCAATCTCCAAAAGTCAAGGCAGGACAGTCTTTTTGCCATTTTTTTTTTGATATGGTAATGGAACACAGGAATCCAAGTTTTCTAGAATTTTGTAAAGTGATGAGATCATTTCTTTTCGCTTTACCAGATGTTGGTGGATAAGGCATTCCAAATCCATGAGAGGCTGTCGTAATATTTGAGCAATGTCCATGCTAAAACATAAATCCTGGAGTTGCAGGTAAGTGAACCATTGTATTTGCTTATGTAATTTACATTCTATGTCCACTTTAGATAAAAACTGTTTACCATCTGTAAGATCAAGTAACCTAGTCATTTGCTGTTTCTTCCAGGATGCCATATCTGCTACTGGCGGACCATGAATATTGTACCATATTTTGATGATATCCTTATTGCTGCTGGATCCATTGATTTGCTGTTACCAGGTTTATTGTTAAGCATGAAAAATGCCTTTGGTGTTTTCCAGACTGAACAGACTATCGCATTGAAGCACTGAATCCAAGACAGGCGTAAGAAATCCATGATGTTCCTGTGCCATAGAACTCCAAGCCTTTCTAGGGGTCCTGAACACTAATCATTCCTTCCTTCAGCATAAGGCCCCACAAGTGGATCCCTTTGGTCTCCTTCTGGATGAGCAGGCCAAGTGGCAATAGAGAATCCAACATGATAAGGTTTTTTGTGCGGTGAAGTGTCTGTTGTCACCAGGGGGAGCATTACTCTATTATGATGGACAAAAGTTACTGATTCTCAAGTGAGAAGGTTCCCTATGTGGTACTGGGGCTGTCCTGAATCAACATCTTGAAGATCCTTGTGAGACCCCCTCCCCACTGCATTCTACTCAAGAAAAATTACTCCAACAGACCCAAGCAGAAATGCAGCTTCTCTCCATTGGTCAGTGTGAAGAAAGTCCTTGTGTATGTTAACAGCCATTCATTATTGCTACTGACCACAAGCCATTGTTAGGTCCATTTACCTCTATCTGACAAACATCTCAATGCATGCTTGAATGCTTTTTGAATGCATATGATTACACCCTACAAAATACACCAAGGAAGGGGATGGCCCATACTGAGGCCTTGGACCATCTTCCCCTCACATCCATGATTCACCTGTGCTCCTCTTGAGGTGCTGTTCTTGGAGTTGTTCCTAAACCATCTCTTCATGCTGCTGATACTGCTCCTACATCAGCCACGAACCCCATTCTTGCCTGTGTTCACAAGAGGATGAGGATTTTAGAGAAGTTCAAGAAGAAATTTAGTCTATTTTATATCATAACATGAACTATTATTGCACAAGTGCTTCCTCCTTTGGAACAACAGTCATAATACCCACAGCCTTGACCCATCATATCTTGGAAGCTTTACACAGTGGGCTATGTTGAGAATCATGTGACCCATCTGTAAGAAAACCATGTGGGGCAGGGGCTATGGTATGAAGGGAAATTGGTGAGACTGAATTAAAAAGCTGGCTGGATGAAACCCAAAATACAGAAGTCTGATCCATAATCCAAAGAATTAAGATTTTAAAACTGAACATAGACAACAGATTATTTGGAATTCTATCACTTAGCATATGGGCCACGGAAGGGTTTAAAACCAGTTATATATTGAATGTCAATTGTCAACTGTTAAACCCAACTATGGCCCTGGTCACACGGGCCGGATATCGCGGGGGGGGAGGCGTGGCTGTTTGCCCCGGAGCGAACTACCGCGCAGCAGCCGGATCAAATGTCCCGATGTCCCGCTGACGTCCCGTGGTTGGGGGGAGGTGCCGATCATACCTCACTCCTGCGGCGCAGCAAAGAAGCGGCGCCGTGGGGCTTGTGTCGTTTTTTTTAACCCAAGTGTTTGCATGTGCCGTTGGGTGCTTGTGCGCACCCATGGAGACTTGACAAAAAAAAAACTTTTCGCGACAGGACATGGGCGGGTTCCGGATGCCACGAGCTAACACCGGAAACTTGATCTGATGCCCGCCCTTGCCCCGGGGTTTGGATTGAAGCCTCGGGTGAGCCACGGGAGTTCTACACTTCCCAGATATGGCGGTGAGATCGTGCCCGGAAAATCCACCCTTCTTCCGTCTCTCTAGCGTGCCTAATGCTCCGTGTGACCGGGGCCTATGTTAAAACACATTTGGGGTGCTCTTAGTAGTGCTAGAGCAATAGAATATAAATACTTCTGAGATTACAGCAGAAGACTATATTCTCTGGACATAGATACACAACAATATAGTTCAGATCCTTTGAGCCCATCTAGTTCTGATCCTTTGAGCCCATCTAGACAGGACTAAACAGTAAAACTGATGAAAAGGAGGTCTCATGGACTCACATTCTACCTTTGGAAACTGACACTGAAAGATTTTATGCTGATCAATTGTTTGCTCGTTTATGTAATGCATCATCTAGTAATAACCATATAGCAACATAGTAATTCTGGCCCCAAAAATGCATAGAAAAATCAGTATATCTGAGTATATTGGTTATCTAAAGACATGCAAATTGCACTTTAAATAAAACACACATAATCAACCTTAAGTAATGTTAATAACAAGAAATTAATTGAAGTGTTACTGCTTTTTCTAGTGCAAAAACAATAAAGGTGAAATTTGTCAGTGCTTGGTTTGCTCAATTTTGTCTTTCAGTGGAAATGCTATTAATTATTTAATTGTTTATTTCATTAATAGAAAATTAGATATCAAAACAAAAGATCACCTCTGCTTCATGTCTATTAGCATCAATGTTATCTGAATTTGAGAAGCCTATAGATACAGCCAAGATAAATTGTCTCACACAAAGCAGAGCTAAAATTGTTCTAATTTATCTAGGTTATCATTTCCAATGCAGCTCTTCCCCATAGTACAAAATTAGCCTTGAAACACAGCGCTGTGGTTTGTGCTCCTACTATGGTGACGGATTAACTACACACGTTCACCTTATTTTTCCCCCAGCCATTGCTGAAATATAAAGGCAGCGTTGACATAATATCATATCAGATGTGGATTACTGGTTTAGAACCTGGTCCAGATCCCAAGAAACCCGTCAAGCAGATAGCTAGAATGCCTGACATGGATGCCTGACATCTGCAGCAGGGTGATATGCCAATTAAGATGCAACCTCACATGGCAGTGTGAAGAGTGAATGTAAATGATCAAAAGAGAATCGGATGTTCTCCCATCATTCACCAACGCTGCTTAGGCAGTGGTTCCTTTGAATGCTGTTTTAGCAGTGGTAGTGGTCTTACACAATACCTCCTGCCAACCTAGCAGTTCGAAAGCAAGAAATTGCAAGTAGATAAATAGGTACCACTTTGGTGGGAAGGTAACAGCGTTCCGTGCGCCTTGGTGTTTAGTCATGCCGGCCACATGACCACGGAAACGTCTTCGGACAGCGCTGGCTCTTCGGCTTTGAAACGGAGATGAGCACCGCAACCCTAGAGTCGGATTCGACTGGCTTTCGAGCAAGGGAGACCTTTACCTTTACCTTTACCTTACACAATACATCTTAAGGAACATTTATACTGTGCTCACAGTGCATTCAACTGTGGCCACTTCAAAGGTTTAGCCAAGTATTTTATGGCCATGGTAAAGGGTTCTTATTGATTTAAATTACAAGCCTGGCTCCCGTCAGCTTCACTTGAGGGCAAAAATGCAATAAAATATCCCACAGTACACAGACAAGCATATCACATTGAAAATCTTAAGAGGTTGCTTTCACTCAAGCCACTCTCAGCCGTTATCTGTTTTTTTTAAGGGCACAGATATCTCAGAGATATGTTTAGTCTGTTTAAGACTTCACTGTCTATGAAATCTAGGAGTAGGCCTACTTTTTAAATATAAAAACAACCTAAAGTGCCACCTTTAATTTTTTTCCACTAGGCAGACACACACAGAGAGAGTGTTGTTGTTTTTCCTAATGACACTGATATTCTGGCAACTGCTACTCTGGAGATAAAGGTTTCCACTGTAAAGCCATCTGCATACACAACAAGTCCAATCCAAATGAATTCAGAAAGAAGAATGATTGACTGATCTCTTACATTGTGTGGAACCTATTCCATCCCACTGGGGAATTAGCAGTTATCAAGCAGAACTCCACTCGGGATGGAAGGAAAAATGTTTTATATTAGAAGGTTACGAGAGATGGGGTTCCTGTCAATATGAAACATTGTTTATTGTTTTCTCAGCACAGCTGCATTATAATAATACAGTCACAAAGGAAGTTTCTTTACCAATGGAGTATTAAGGAAAACCACAGGCAATCTGTGTGTGTACTTCGTAAGTAGGTTCTTTATAATAATTTTCCTAAAACGTACCCTAGCAGGAGATAACCTCTGGGCACATACAGAAAACAGCAAATGACTATTATGTATCTGACATTTGAAATAACATGTTTCTGGAGGGTTGGCATTACAAGAGTCATTTCACTTCAAAATGTTATTCCTAATGTAATTTTTTTAAATTCATAAGCGGCACTTGCTTGAATTCAGTGTAGCACTCAAAAGACAGAGGTCAAATTCATTTCATTTCTTTTATGTTTTCTTCTCTCTGCTAGATGAAATAAATGATTAAGCCTAGAACACTTGGCAGTTCAGTGAATGTGCTCGCTAGTACCATTACAAGATCGATTTTCTCAATCCGGGAGTCTTTCTAGGGTGCACATTGCTTAGCTGACATCTGTCGTGGTTGTCATGGCAGCACCCTCTACAGCATAGTGAGAGGTCAGGGCTGACAGGGGAGGCCTCGCCAGTTTTACCCTAGTCACTTCAAGGTTAACAGCCAATGGACCAAAGAAATAGGCAATTATAGTACAGTCAATTCCAGTTAAGGAAATATCTGAGAAGTAAATATATCTGATAAGTGAATGAAAATGAAACAGCCAGTGTTATTTATGTAGGTCTGCATTATCATCAGTATGCCCTGGTTTGGGCATAATTGTTTCCAAATGCAATTTCAATATTAAACCTTCAGTGAAAACAAAAAAAAAGAAGTGCAAAAGTTATTTCAGCACAAAAACCTGAGACCTGTGTCATGTTCTGGGAACTCTGGCTGAGTAGCTGAGCCTCACATAGCAGAAAATGGAAAGAGAACTTTTCCCCTTTCACATCTGGAAATCTGAGAAATCCACTCTCAGATGTTTGATCTTTAAAGGGAAATCAAAAGAAAAGAAAAACATTCTTTCTGATGTTTGAAAAATTCTTTCACATAAAGCCAGCTGATAAGAGAATTCTTGCTGATGTAATAATATTACTTTGGAATCCCATAATGACCCAACTGTAGTTGATTATATATAAACAAACAACAAGGAACAGTAGTTTGTCCAATTTGATGTATAGATGGTGAGGTAAATGTGAGTCAACTACTCAGTGGATTGGATCCAAACAATTTTCCATCAGTGAAATGGAACTTTCTTGCCATCTCCCTCTAACTGCAGCCCACTGATTTCCATTAAATGTTTTCCTGGGGGATAGGAGTTACCCAACTGAACGCAGATTTCCAGAGAACAGCAAGGAGAGATAAGGAGGCCTTTCTGAATGAACAGTGCAAAGTAATAGAAGAAAACAATAGAATGCTGGCTTTCGAACTGCTAGGTTGGCAGGAACTGGAACTAGAGACGGGAGCTCACTCCATCATGCGGCACCCGGGTCTCGAACTCCTGAACTACCGACCTTCCACAGCCTGCAGTTCAGCATCTTAACCACTTGAGCCACCGCGGCTCCTCTTATAGAGAGCTTCAAAAAGAGATCAGCATATTCATGGAGGAGAGGTTTATTAGTGGCTGCTAGCCATGGTGACTAAAGGGAACCTCCATGTTCAGAGGCAGTAAACCTCTGAACCCCGGTGCCAGGAGGCAGTATCATGGGAAGGCCTCCGTCTCTATGCCCTGTTGATGGAAATCCAGAATAACTGCTTGGCCAGTGTGTGAGACGGGATGCTGGACTAAATGGACCACTGGTTTTATCCAGCAGGGCTCTCCTTAACTTCTCCATGTTTTAGAATTTCCTAAATGCTGAAGAGCCTTCATCCTGGCCACTTTAATGCTTTACCGTCGCTCTTTCGGAAGGGATAGATGCACGTATCCCTTACTCTCAACATGTTTCCCCCTGACAATTGGACATAGTTAAAACAGGTGAAATGTTCTGGTATTGCCCTCATTATAGGGACATTCAGTCTCTATGTATGACCCTTTCCAAACTGCCTTTGTATTCTGTTTTAGTAACAGCTTGCTAGTGGATTTTTCGGCTTTTTGTTACTGTCCATGGGGTTTTCTTGGCAAAGGTTCCTGGAGTGGGTTGCCACTTGCTTCTCCCGTGGATCACGTTTCGTCTGAGGATGTATATGGTCACCCTGCTTATTTAATTTATATGCAGAGTACATCATGCAAAATGCTCTCCTGGATGAATCACAAGCGGGAATTAAGATTGCTGGGGAAAAGATCAACAACCTCAGATATGCAGACGATACCACTCTGATGGCAGAAAGTGAAGAGGACCTTAAGAGCCTCTTGCTCAGGGTAAAAGAGGAGAGCGCAAAAGTGGGCTTGAAGCTCAACATCAAAAAAACTAAGATCATGGCATCCGGCCCCATCACTCCTTGGCAAATAGAAGGGGAAGTCGTGGAAGTAGTGACAGACTTCACGTTCCTGGGATCCCAGATCACTGCAGACTGTGACAGCAGCCATGAAATTAAAGGACACCTGCTCCTTCGGAGGAAAGCGATGGCGAACTTAAACAGCATGATAAAAAGTAGAGACATCACCCTGCCAACAAAAGTCCGCATGGTCAAAGCAATGGTATTCCCAGTAGTCATGTATGGCTGCGAGAGTTGGACTATAAGGAAGGCCGAGCGCCGAAGAATAGATTCTTTTGAACTATGGTGCTGTAAAAGACTCTTGAGAGTCCCTTGGACTGCAAGAAGATCAAATCAGTCAATCCTAAAAGAAATCAACCCTGACTGTTCCCTGGAAGGCCAGATAATGAAACTGAAGCTCAAATACTTTGGCCACCAAATGAGAAGGGAGCACTCACTGGAGAAGACCCTGATGCTGGGAAAGACTGAAGGTCAAAGAAGACGGGGACGGCAAAGGATGAGATGGTTAGACAGTGTCATCGATGCAACGAACATAATCCATCTCTAGTTCCTCTACCTCTTCGAAACCCAGCTTGTACTTCTGGCCCATAATGTTAATTTAGCATGTGGAAATAGATCAAATTGATACTGTCATTGCATTATGCAATGTTCTCTAGCTGCAGAAATTGCAGGAGGAAAAGGATCCATTCTAGCATAAGTAGACCACAGTGCATTCCACTTAGACGGGGCACTAGATAAGAAGGCTCCAAAACAGCTCAAAGTGGATAGTCCAACTTCAAGGAGCGATTCCAATAATTAGTGCAAGCTAACAAGTATGCCTGATAATATAAACTAATGTTAAGGAAACCAAATCATCCTTTATTGACTGTAAACTGCATCCTCTTTAGAAATCCTGTATGGTAAGGAACCCCACATAAATTTCTGAAACAAAGTATTAATGTTATGAATATATCTGCAAGGTATATAAAAAGGAATTACACATAAAAATAAATAATCCCAGGGATAATATTCATTTGATTTTATTTATTTTGCCCTATAAAGACAAGTTTAAAGTTGCATATCTGTCCAAATCCAAAGATATATCAGCAATTAGTGGATATGCCAATTCAGTCTTTATCCAACCCAATGTGTGTAACAGTTGTGCACCTTCACATGAAGATATGAAGAATGTGCCCATATCAACAGACTCAACAGAGCCAACCACACTGCCTGGTCAGTATGCATAACTACAAAGTGACTTTAGACAATTTGAAATGATCTATAATTCCATATATATTCCATATATTGCCAACATGTATATTTCACATAAAACCCAAACAATATACATAGGGGACCAGCCTATATACTACTTAATGGGCAAGCAGAGGGACCAGCATATATATATATATGCTACCTAATGGGTAATGCCAGTTTGGTGTAGCAGTTAAGTGCACAGACTCTAATCTGGGAGAACCAGATTTGATTCCCCACTTCTCCACTTGTAGCTGCTGGATGACCTTGGGCAAGCTATAGTTCTGTCAGAGCTGTTCTTGAAAGATCAGCTCTCGAAAGAGCTCTTTCAGCCCCACCAACCTCACAGGGTGTCTCTTATGGGGACGGGAAGGGAAAGGAGTTTGTAAGCAGCTCTGAGACTCTGAGTGAAAGGCAGGGTATAAATCCAATCTCCTCCTCCTCCTCCTATCATTTGGAGGTAATATGTTGTATCCCAAGCACTGATGGCAAAGTAAAGCTGACAGAGCAGACATTCTTCAACTCCTTCCTATTCCTGAAGTCCACTAAATTTTCTGAAGTTCTGCTGCTGTGAGACAAGGGGCCCTTAGGAAAAGCATGGGGAATGCACTGGGGGATTGCAGTGGGGGGGGTTTCCTAAAATTGCCCTTTATTCCTCTGCCACTGACAGTGCCGTTATACTGGTGGAACAGCACCTTTGGATCCAAACCAATGAATGCTGACTGGCAACAAGTAGAAGCCCCTGTTATCTTACTATTTAAAAGATTCATACTTGTTGTTCCATTGGTAATATTCAAAGTGGCTTACAATATTTAAAAACAAAATTAAACAACAAAATACAATAGCAGAAAGTATTACAACATTAAAATATCAACAATAAAGCAGTTAAAAGCCATGATAATAAGAACAGCAGTAAATATAGTCAAGCAAAGGCCCAAGAGAAAAAGATGGTTTCATCAGGAGCCTGAAAGATAAGTAGGGATGCCACAAAGTTCATGGTGAACAGCTGATAGAATCATAGAATGTTAGAGTTGGAAGGGACCTTGCAGGTCATCTAGTCCAACCCCCTGCACTCTGCAGGAGCGTAGCCAAAAGATAGCCCTACAATATACCCAAAATATAGTCATCCAGCCTCCGCTTAAAAATGTCCAGCAAAGGAGCATCCACCACCTCCCGAGGCAGTCTGTCTCACTGCTCAACCACTCTTACAGTTTCTCCTGATATTTAGCCGGTAACAACTCCCTTGTAATTTCCACCCATTACATCTAGTCTTGCAATCCAGAGCAAGAGAGAATAGATCTGCTCCATCTTCTACATGACAGCCCTTCAAATATTTGAAGACTGCAATCATAGAAGAAAAAGAAGAGATTAGATTTATACCCCGCCCTTCACTACCCAAAGGTGTCTCAGAGCGGCTTACAAACTCCTTTCCCTTCCCCTCCCCACAACAGACACCCTGTGAGGTAGGTGGGGCTGAGAGAGCTCTGACAGAAACTGCTCTTTTTCAAGAACAGCTCTGACAGAACTATGGCTTGCACAAGGTCATCCAGCCAGGTGCAAGTGGAGGAGTGGGGAATCCAACCCGGTTCTCCCAGATTAGAGTCCACGCACTTAACCACTACACCAAACTGGCTCTCCATCATTAATCTCAGGGCTCTCAAACTGGCTCTCCATCATGTCCCCTCTAAGCCTTCTCTTTCCCAGGCTAAACATACCCAACTCTTTCAGCCTTTCCTCATAAGACTTGGATTCCAACCCTCTCACCATCCTGGTTGCCCTCTTCTGAACACGCTCGAACGTGTCAACATCCTTCCTAAAATGTGCTGCCCAAAACTGGACACAGGACTCCAGGTGAGGCCTGACCATAGCAGAATAGAACAGAACTACCACCTCCCGTGATCTGGACACAATGCTTCTGTTAATGCATCCTAAGATTGCATTAGCTTTCTTCGCAGCCACATCGCACTGCAGGCTCATGTTTAGCTTGTGATCAACCAGAACACCCAGATCCCTTTCACATGTGCTGTCAAACCAAGTCCCTCCCATTCTATATCTGTGCCTTTGGTTTTTTGTACCTAAGTGTAGGACTTTGCACTTATCACTATTGAAATTCATTTTATTTGTCTCAGCCCACTGTTCCAGCCTATCTAGATCATTTTGAATCCTGACTCTGTCTTCTTCAGAATTAGCAATCCCGCCCAACTTCATGTCATCTGCAAATCTGATAAGCATCCCCTCTATGTCTTCCTCCAGGTCATTTATAAAAACACTGAACAACCCTGGCCCAGGACCGAGCCCTATGGCACTCCACTTGAGACTTCCCTCCACGTAGACACAGAGCCATTTACGAGCACTCGTTGGGTACAATTTCATGAGAAACTTTGTCAAATGCTTTACTGAAATCTAGATACACTATATTCACAGCATTGCCAGAGTCAACCATTTTAGTAACTCTGTCAAAAAAGGAGATAAGGTTGGTCTGGCATGACTTATTCATGCTGGCTACTACCAATTAATTCATTCCGTTCAAGGTGCTCACAGACAGAGCATTTAATAATCTGCTCTAGAATTTTTCCCGGTATTGATGTCAAACTGACAAGTTCAACAGCCACGAATATCCCTGAGCTGAACCTCTGATCTGTTTGCCAGACATCTGCCTCAAAAACTTGTCAAACACCTTTGCAGGGCACAATACTTGGGGTGGTGAAATTTTGCTGACTTGTGGTAGTGGAGTTTCATTTCCTTGTAGACACTTTTGCATCAGTTCATAAAGGGACAGGTCAGGTAATTAATTGATGTGGGGGGAACTATGCTTCCCATAAGGCTGCGCAAAAACATGCATGTAAAATAACATCAATAGCACAGACTTAAACACCAAATGGTAATACTTATTAAAAATACAGTGTTTATATTCACTGGCTGACTGGTTTGCTCACTGTTTATTGGCTTCTGAGTGCCATGCAGCAACAACAGTTTAGGGGGTAGTTAGTAGGATCCCCAGTGTTTTTTTTAATATGTTGACACATAAAACAGTGCTGATTACAATGTTCTGGTCTGAATACATGAAATGTAACCCATGTAGTCATGCATGGCTGCGAGAGTTGGACTATAAGGAAGGCCGAGTGCCGAAGAATAGATTCTTTTGAACTATGGTGCTGTAAAAGACTCTTGAGAGTCCCTTGGACTGCAAGAAGATCAAATCAGGCAATCCTAAAAGAAATCAACCCTGACTGTTCCCTGGAAGGCCAGATAATGAAACTGAAGCTCAAATACTTTGGCCACCAAATGAGAAGGGAGCACTCACTGGAGAAGACCCTGATGCTAGGAAAGATTGAAGGTCAAAGAAGACGGGGACGGCAAAGGATGAGATGGTTAGACAGTGTCATAGATGCAATGAACATGAAATTGAGCCAACTTCAGAGGACGGCGGAAGACAGGAAGGCCTGGCGGGATCCGGTCCATGGGGTCGCGAAGAGTCGGACTCGACTGTGTGACTGAACAACAAAAGACCCAATGAACAGGCTCAAACCAAGTGAACATCTCCAGGGAGGATAAATCTGTACCTCTAATCATGATCTACCAGGTCTAAATGGTCAGGGATACCTGGAGAAAGGCCATCAATGATGATCTGATGTTACAGGCATATAGTGTACACAAAAGAAGAAGAGTCCCTAAGATTAATGAAAAAATTGCATCAAAGTCCTTGACTACCAGGTATCATGACTGCCTTGAGGCACCTCTAATGCATATGTAGCCTGCACTGAAAATTTCTGAAATTCAAGCAAAAATACACAGATGCCATGTTGTTATCTCTTGAAGACAGAGATGTTTCTGTTCTGTTGTAATTCATTATATTAAAGAAAATCAGTAAATAGAGACTCTGGCTGCACAAAACATGCAGCCATTTAAATAGAAGTTCCTTCAAGTACAGGTTTCAAATTTGCATGAGGTTTTGGAGGAAAAATCAGCATTTTCATCTACTCCTTTGGCATTGACACTTCTCAACTCTCTCAGGTGCCCAGGCTAAATCTAAGTACTAGTGGATATCAGAGCCTACAGACTTTAGATGGTCTGCACAGTTCAAAGCTTTAGGGTCACCAGATAGACATGACTTGAGCCAGGCCCCCACAGCTGGGTCCTGATACTCTTCCTCCAAATAGTACTGTTTTATAAACCTGCAATTCAGGCTGCAATTAATCATATTCAGACAGGATGCTTGTGTATAAATACAGTATAATGGCCCCGGTCACACGGGGGAAATTGACGCGGCCAAAGTGCGGCTTTTTAGAGCCGCACCAAAAGAGACACGCCGTGACGGGATCAGATAGATCCCCTGAGCCACCACGCAGTTGCTCCCCGGCATGCTCAGATGCTGGGGGGGAGAGCAAGGCAGCCGGCTGCACATGTGTGCACATGCGCAGTTCGGCCAGGAGCCTCGAATGCTCCTGAAGACGGGCGTGCCGGTGATCCCACGGCCATGCTTGCTGCGGTGTTTCAGTTAGGTGCTACTTTTTCCTAGGATTTTTATTAATGCACGTTTTCGGCCTGAAGGGACGGATCGGGGACGGGTGCGCGCCGCTTCCTAGATGTTGCGGTGTGATTGCGCCCATTTGCTGCGCCCCCGCTCCGTCCCTCTTCCGGGCCAAAACCTCCCGTGTGACCGGGGTCAATGATTCCTAATTATTTGTCAATCAACAGAACTAATATTCCAAGTGCTACGAACTGAGATGAAAATTAATACCTTTGCCTGCAAATTAATACTTGACTTGATAGTTCTAACTGTAAGGCAAGACCAAAACTAGGCTAATTCAGGACTGAGTTCCAAATTTCAAGTCTTTTTACAAAATAGGTTCAGGGATCTGGCTATCTCTCGTCATTGTGCTTTCCCCAATATTCTTCATTACATTTCCAGAATCCCCAACTTCTTATACCTGTTGCCATACCACACTGGCTTTCATAGGGTGGCGGCTGTTGAACAGCAGCAAACAGCCAGGCCTAGTTGAGTCATGCAACTCAGGTGATATCAAGTGACCCAGAGGTTGCTGCCAGGTCTAGGTTTGCCAACCTGTAGGTTGGACCTGGATATCTCCCAGAATTACAACTGAACTCCAGATGACAGAGATCTGTCCCCCTGAATAAAATGGCTGCTCTGGGGGGGTGGACTCTATGGCATTATATCCAGTTCCCTTTCCCAAACTCTGCCCTCACCAGACTCCAACAAAAAATTTCCAGGAATTTCCCAACCTGGAGCTAGCAACCCTAGCCAGGCCTGGCTCCAATGAGTCCTCCCTCAAAGGCTAAAATAGGCCTGGAAAGGGCCCTGCCCCCTCCCCCTGCCTTTTACTAACAGAACCAAGCCTGGCATCTGTGGTTGCTTAGCAATACCCACTGAGGGAATCCATTGCTTAAAGCTACAGGTGCTCCATTTATCATTTTGAGTTATTTTAAACTCCCCAATAATTTTTTTAGATTTCAAATATTTCTGCAAACCTGGAGCATTGTTCAGGTTTGTAGAAAGATCTATCTTGCCTGTTCACTGCTCCAGTCTCTGGATTTAAGTATCCTCAGATCAGCCAAATTAGCTATTAGTCTATAGATGAGCACATATAATAAAGAAAACTGATAAAATTATTAAAGAATAAAATTTTGGTGCATATTGTTGGGCCTTCTATGCACAACTATTTTACTGGTGTTATTTTTTGCAATTAACTTCAAAGAAAGGGGCATCTGGCTTTCCATTCATGCATAACAATGCAAATCAACCTAATCCCTCAATGTTTTAAACTACTGTCTTGTAGAAAAATGAAACATTTCTGAATACTGTAAAACTATCTTTTTAAAGAGAAAGGATGTGGTTTCTCTTGATTCTCAATTGTAGTTGCCATGCAACTATGGCAGATACTATTTTAATTGATATCCTTGGAAAGGGATTAGAAAAATGACAGGTGGAACTAAGATATAAAGGTTTCCAATTACAAACAGCATATTTCAAGAATTCAGCCCTGACAATGTCTGCTCACAGTGCCTTGAAGTTCATTATGGTAGATATATTCTTATTACCCACTCTTGATTAAATTCACTTTCAGGAAATAAACTAACCACTCATTGCCTGGGGTAAGAATAAAATTCCTTCTGCGAATGTTATTTCATAATTATTCATTACTGGTATGGGTTGTAACTTATTCTGAGACACCGAGTATTGACCAGAGGTGTAACTAGGAAACTGGATTAGGTGACTCATGAGACTGATACAGTAGTTTTATGCATACAAATAATACACATATGCATGCAAATAATAAATTCCATCATGAAAGAGACTGCTCATTTCATCACAGGCTTAGATGAAAATCCATAGTGTTGTATCCCTTGAGCGAGAACAAGCTAAAATGGTGAATGGAATGTGACTCTTTCCTGCAAAAGGATAAGGAGAAAACTGTACAACTTGTGAGTCACAAAGCTGAACACAACCAGTTAGCCATATAACTTGACCATCTGATGCTATACAACTGTCTGTTTTTTCTAATACAAGTCTGGGGACTAGAACAGAAGGTGTATTAGGTCCCTTACCTGGCTGATGAGCTATGTGTTCATAAATTGTATAGGCCTGAAACTGAGCTAATGATCTGTTAAGCTACCCATGTGGCCAGCTCCAGAAGCACTGGAGAACTGTATAACACCGCAAGGACCTAGTATAAAAGTCCAGCTCCTGTCCACTTATCAGCAGTCTGAAATTTATTAACAGTTTGGGTGTAATGCTGAAAACCACAAGGTGCCACAAAATTAATGAAGTGACCTGTACCCTAACACAGAGGTCCCCAGCCTTTTTGAGCCTCCAGGCACCTTTGGAATTCCAACAAAGCATGGTTGGATACCACTACAAAACAGCTACCGAAGGAGGTAGAGCCAGCCACAAAATGGCAGGCACAGCTTACCTTCGGTCACACAGTGAAGAACCTTGTGTTGTGGTGGCAGCTGCTGCCAAAACAACGTTTTTTAGAAATCAGCACAGCCAATCAACTCTCCCCTGACCTGGATAGCCCAGGCTAGCCTGATCTCATCAGATCTCAAAAGCTAAGCAGGGCTGGCCCTGGCAAGTATTTGGATAGGTGACCTTCAAGGAATAACAGGGTTGTGACAAGGAGGCAGGCAATGGCAAACTACCTCCAAACGTCACTTGCCTTGAGAACCCCACTGGGTCACCATAATTCAGCTGTGTCTTGATGGCCCTTTCCACCACCGATCAACTCTCCAATGGCCAACCAGAAGTCTTGCTGGGCAAAAGTCCCATCTGGGTCTGCCCACTTTGTAAGAACATTTGGCAAGCGCCAGGAAAGGTGTTGGTGGGCATCATGGCACCCATGGAAACCATGTTAGGAACCTCTGCCCTAATCTGATGGGCCAGCTAAAATGTCTCTGTTTGCAACAGTCAGTGTTGTATGCTCAGCCAAAAAAGGATATTAAACATAGAAATTGTGATGCAACAACTACAACATTCACAGGCATTGCAGAACTCCTTCATGAAACAGTACATTATACCTAAACATTTTTTTTGTGTCAGATCACTCTAGAGTTGTCTACAAATAATTAATTCCATACAATTAAAAACTTATAGTATTTCACATTTCAAATGGAAAAGCATGGAGACAGTTGATCAATAAATTTATTTTATGTATTTATTGAAAACTAGGGAGCATTGTGGATGAAGACAATGGGCTCTAGAAAGGTAGGGTGGGTGGGTGGTAGATAGGTAGATGGATAGGTAGATGGATAGATAGGTAGATGGATAGATAGAGGGGTTTGGAGAAAGAGAGGAAGGAAGGAAGGAAGGAAGGAAGGAAGGAAGGAAGGAAGGAAGGAAGGAAG
>NW_015170898.1:622434-628661 GCF_001447785.1 Gekko japonicus | reverse complement strand
GCGAGCGGCTTATCGCTGCCGCCGCCGCTCGTCAAGTGCTACCCGGTTCCACTCACCCACCAGGTGGTTGTCAGCAGTAGTCTGATGTCTGAGGGGAGCGGGTGCAGAGGCAGGGCTACAGCCTTTGTGTTCTGAGGTGGGACTTAGGCGACACGGCCAATGGAAGCTGGGGAAGCTTCTGACGGACAGTTCAAGCCTCCAAACACTGTCGGTGCACATTTTCTCTCCGCTGCGTGATGCTGCGTCTTACTCAATTATATATAAGGGAGAGATAATTCAATAACCCAACAGTCTTGGACAACATAAATCACACTAATACCACACCCCATGTGGAAGCCACTGCAGCCAAAATTTTTGCCACAGACAGCATTTTGCCAGAATTGGTATCAGCTTGCAAAAAAGCAGGGGAAGCAGAAGCAATCATTGACTGAATCCAGAAATGTCTCAAAGGGGCCCCCAACACAAAATCACACAAATGAGCCAACATTTCAGTTGTACCAGATCCACAAGGACACAGACTATCAGAATAAGCTACTCCTCATTGCATCAGATCTACAAGGAGACAGTCTTTCTGAATAACCTACTCCTCAGAATCTGCCCAACAAAACAGTGGAGGGAAAAGCATTTATCCCAGACAAAAGAAAAGTCGTCTAATATTTCGGGATGGTTAACTAATAAAAATAAGATGGAAGTCGGACGTGTAGGAGGAACAATACCAAAAAAACAATGTAGCTTACACACTATGAGCCCTAGCAAGGGCTGACTGATTATCTAGGACCTCCCAATGCTCTATCAAGAAATGGCCTTGCAGCCTAATGGCCATTAGATAACAAAAACACAGGAAACAGTCCCTAAATATGGAATTTTGATTTGAGATTGAGTCTCCATTGTGAAACACGACAATCAGAATGTACAAAGGAAATTAAGTCAGAGGCTTCCCTAGAAAACAGAACCTTCTGGTATAGGTGAAAAGCCAGTTTCCAAGCTTGGCATTCCACTGATCCAAGACCCAATTTTAACTGTAGGGCCACAGAGGTTGTGCAACAGGGAACTCCGTTAATTTTCCAAAGAAAGCTTCAAGAGATCGATTAATAGAGCTATCAACTCCAGTAATTCAGACTGCCATGCATAGAAAGGCTGTGACAGCACTTTGGCCCTAAATACTTGAATTGCTGCAAAAATAAAATGGCCCCCTAAAAGAAAAGAAAAAACTACGAACAGCCACTGAAGAACTAACTGCAGAGAGAAGGGCACAGTCTTTATGATCCCTCCATGAGAGGGAAGCTTGATAAAGAATGCCTAGATAGCAAAACTGAGATACCTGCTCAAATTGGCTAATTGTTCAGTTTCCAAGGCAACTGCTTAATCTAAGGTGATACCACTTTATATTTTTTTCTCAATTGATGAAACCCTCACCAATACCATAATTCTGAAACACTTTCAGCTGCCTATGCAGACGACTGGGGATCTGGAAAAAAAGAACAGCATCATCTGCATAGTGGAATCTGACAGGCAGCTAGAACACAAATATGAGAATCCAATAAGAAAAGTAACCAAAAACATAAAAGCTTCCACCTCAACTGAGCAACTTCATTAAGGCTGACAACATTTTGGTTAGTCTGTTCATAGCATTCCTTGGCCTTAATGTCTGGACATGCATGATCTCTGATCAAGACACCAAAGTCAGGTTGAGGAATTCCAAAAACCAGGGCTGAGAGACACTCCCTCCCTGAAGTTCTGCAACGCTGCTTCTAGCGAGAGTACCCAGCATTAGACCAAATGGTTTGAATCAGCAGAGAAGGGTGAACCCAGCATAGGCCTCAGGCAGAACAGAAAAGAAAAATTCAAAAGTGCTGCCAAAATCAAATATGTATTATGTAAATCCAACATGTTTCAATTCACCTACAGGTCTTCCCCGAGGAACGTTTTACTATATTTTAATGATTCCTCTCTCTGATAAATGCTTTCTCCTATGAGAGATATTTGTTCTTGAAATATGACAGGAAATCCTCTGAAGAAGAATCTGTATACTTGATTTGCACTGTATTTACACAATAAACATTTTGCTAGCCCCTTTGGATTATTTTCTGACTCACTTCAAGGCTGTTCAAGTGGGTTCCATCCACCTTACCCAGCGCTCCCAGCATAATGCCATGTCATTCCTTTGTAATGTCTTATTGAACGAACTGCCTTATGTGGATATGATTTTCCAAGTGTTCATCCCTAATGTTGAAAAAAGTTGAAACAACCCTAAGTATAAAGGTTTTGTGCTACATGCAGTAAAAATGCAGTTTTTACTCATTTGGTACATGAGATCCAGATGTTTTGCTGCAAGGTATCTACATGGTTTTTCCTGCCAGTTGTGAATGGCAACAGCAAAGGGGGAAGATTAAATACCTGCCCTAACGCCCCACTAGCACGACACCATAATCTGGCACTTGCATTTTCAGGTGGCTAGATTTCCTTAACAATAACTAAATACAAAGCCAGCAAATCCAGTCACGTTATCTCCTACATACCGTGTAATTTTCCCCAAGTGTTACAGGTTAATACCCCATTAGTCCATGGGTGGCACTGTAAGCAAATGTCATACTTCCCCTACTATTTGGTCAGCATTTTAAAAGGTTTTATTTTATCCCTTTTTTCTATGTACTTTATAAAACTGACCCCCCCCCTTTTCTGCATTTAAACAACATTTACTCCTTCCAAAGTTTTGTACTTCCTGTCATCAGTGCTGAAAACACCCTACTCTGCTTGCCAGCCTTTCCTTCACTCTCTGTTCTACTGACAGAGCTGATCCAAGCACTCATTCAAATGTGCACTGAATTCAGGCCAGGTTAGTAAATTAACACTGCAACTTCAAGCAGAATTACACCCTTTCAAATCGATTGAAGTCAAAGGTGTGACTCTGCTTAGGCTTGCTCTGTAAGAGAAACATTTTACTTTCAGTAATCCACAATGTCAGCTGGAATCCATTCTTTTGGAAGACCAGCCATTCCCCCCCCCCCTTCGTGTGACTTTCTGAAATTTGCTCCTTCCCATCTCTGCAGATTCACTGCAATGGAGAATATACAGGAGAAGGTCGAAAAAGACTTGTTAAAAAGTCTAAATTTTATTTCACATCTAAAAGCATGAGCTACCGCAAAAGCTTTGGGCTTTCTGTCACCACACTGGACTACTTTGTCCCTTCCTTAACTCTAAGAAATGCTTGCGTAATTGCTGTAGTGGTTTGCCTCCCAGAGCACTAGTTGCTGTTCCAGCAGTTTGTGAACCAAAGCCCCATTTCTGGATTAGACTCTGCCAGAAGCATGCCTCATGTCAATCACACACTTTGCCCCCGAAGGGCCAGCTCAGCAGAATAGGAATTATTCACCTAACAGCTGCAATGTGAGAAAGAGGTCATTTACATAAATGAAAACGTTCAGCCATAATAAACAAGGCAAATAAAGGCGGTGTGGGGAGGAGAAGAGATGTGAACAGAAGGGGGTAGAAAAAGAACTAGAGGAGAAGAAAACGAAAAGGAATTGGAGAGAGGATGAAAAGTGATTGGAGAAGGCACCATGCAGTAGGCGACAGATTATCTGAAGGCAGAAGACAGATCTGTTGCAGGTGCTCATCAGCAGGACTAGCCTTGTAAACTGTCTAATGGGGACCTGCTGCCTGGGAATCATATTTAAGCCTCTCTGACTGAGTGGTTAGATGAGGAATACTACAGACATGTTAATATAACTGGAAAGTAGTATTTAAGGAAAGCAACAGAAACCATGTTCAATTCTGCCCGTTTCATTAGAGAACACAGATGCTGCTACATAAACTAAAGGAACGCAATCACCCTTTTATAATCTTGCTCTGGATGGAACAATTATTATGTATGTTGTCGAAGGCTTTCATGGCCGGAGTTCATTAGTTGTTGTAGATTTTCTGGGCTGTATGGCCGTGGTCTTGGCATTGTAGTACCTGACATTTCGCCAGCAGCTGTGACTGGCATACTAAGAGGTATAACACAGAAAGATAGAGTACTCTCTGTGTCAATGTGAGAAGAAAAATGGTAGGCAGGTAATTTATATCTACTCAGAAAGGTGGGGTAGGGCTGAGTCATTATCTTATAGGAGTTTCCCAGGCTATGATGCTAATAGAGGAGCTTTCCTGAGGAGGTTCTTTTGCATATGGATTGGCTATTGAAATTCTAATCTTATCTGTAGAGCATTTTGTGTTTTTCAGATGTAGAGCATTTTGTGTTTTTCAGGACTGGAAACCATGCCCTATTTCTTTTTAAACTCTCTTCTTTCCTATTGAAATTGTGTTTATGTTTATGAATTTCAATGGCTTCCCTGTGTAATCTGACATAGTCATTGGATGTGTTGTCCAGCATTTCAGTGTCTTGGAATAAGATTTGTTTGAGTCAGGGTATGTCCTGTTTGAGTTAGGCTATGTTCAGCCACTGCTGAGTCTGTTGGTACCCCCTCACTTCTGCAGGGGAGCTGCGGTGGCTCAAGTGGTTAAGACGGTGAGCTGCAGGCTGTGGAAGGTCGGTAGTTCAGCAGTTTGAGACCCGGGTGCCGCATGATGGAGTGAGCTCCCATCTCTAGTTCCAGCTCCTGCCAACCTAGCAGTTCGAAAGCAAGAAATTGCAAGTAGATAAATAGGTACCACTTTGGTGGGAAGGTAACAGCGTTCCGTGCACCTTAGTGTTTAGTGATGCCGGCCACATGACCACGGAAAAGTCTGCGGACAGCGCTGGCTCTTTGGCTTTGAAACGGAGATGAGCAGCACAACCCTAGAGTCGGATTCGACTGGCTTTCAAGCAAGGGAACCTTTACCTTTACCTTTTACACTTCTGCAGGAGTATACCGCATACCCTGCAGTTGTGGACAGGTTTCCATAGGGACCACACAACGTAGCATCCAGACAAGAATAAAAGAACATGAAGGACACTGCAGACTTGGCCAACCTGAAAAAACCCTTTCAGTTCCTACTGTTGTGGCAAGTCTTTTATAACATAAAGAGGATAACCAAATAGAAGTGGCCCTAACCAATGTGATTATGGTTGCCTACCTAGCTGCCAGTCCTCCAAAAGGATTACCTTTAAATAACAATGCTCAGGGTCACTTATAAAGAAATTCCAAACACCACCCCAGGATTGATAGTGCCTATCGAGTATATTTTTTTACTTAACAACAAAGAGCTAGTGCATGCAGCACAAAAAATTCTGAATGTGATTTAATCAGCATCAATTGTTGCCTTTACTTTGGGTTCTGTTGAGATTATTGCAAGGTGAACCATCTATAGACAGTACCAGTGGTGTATGAAAAGAACCCCAATTGCTGTTCATAGGTCCCTGCCACACGGAATGAAAAACAACGGCCTATGTGCGGCTAATCTGAGCCACACCAAAATAGAGATGCCGCGGCGCCGTTGCTCCCAGGCACGATCAGATGCCGGGGAGAAAGCGACGGTCAGGAGGGGGAGGCTGCCGAACTGCGCATGTGTGAGCATGCGCAGTTCGGCCAGGAGCCGGGGATGCACCAGCGGAAGGACACGCCGGCGATCCCACGGCCGGCCTTGATGCGGCCTTTCCGGATGAACCACCCAGGTAGGTGGTTTATTTTTGGTGCGGGGTTTTGGGCGAAAGGGCCAGATCGGGGACGGGCCCACAACGCTTTCCAGATGTTGCGGTGGGATCGCGCCCGTTTGCTGCGCCCCCGATCCATCCCTCTCCCGGCCCAAAACCTCTCGTGTGACCGGGGCCTTAATTTACTGCAAACATCCAATGACATTACCCATGTGCAATGTAAATCATGAGTCACTATGCAGCTAATGGACCCCAGGTCTGAGCAAATATGGATACATCTTAAGACTTGTTCATGGGGTCGCGAAGAGTCGGACTCGACTGTGCGACTGAACAACAAATTTAAAAAGTCCCGGCATTCATATGTTTGCTCCAGTTTCCACTAACTCCCCCTCAGGACTTGGGAGAGCCTCCTAAAAAGGTTCCAGAAGTCGATGAGTACCACCACCACCACAGACAGCACACACAAAAAGACCCTGGAGAAATCAATGTTTGTTTTTAACATTATGGATGAAAAAACTCAACCCTTTCCCCTCAAGGATTTCCTCAAGTTTCCTTTCTACAAAAGATTTAGATGAATAGTCCTCTATGGTGATAGGAAATGTAAGTAGCATTTTCACTCATTATCAACTCCCCATCAATTAGCAAATTTACAACC
>NW_015170898.1:589782-622382 GCF_001447785.1 Gekko japonicus | reverse complement strand
TTCAGAAAAGGAGAAACTGGCCTCCCAGATGAGGAGAAAAGGGAACATCAGTGCTAATCAAGATAAATCAAGCAGTGACGTAGAGCATAAGCCCCATGCTACATTCAGTTCCACCCAAGAGCTTGGCTTGTCCAGCACTCCAGGTTATTTTCCATTTGTAATTAGGGCAACAAAGAAACAGCCTTTTCCTGTTCTGCTCCATCAGCACAGCAGCAGCAAACATCCTCATTTTCAATAACTCTTCCCCTTTATCTCATGCTGCCTGATGCCTAATAAGCTGATTGCTATTTACTTTGGACCAACAGCTAATCTGTTAATGATTGATTTTAAATTTTTACAGCCATTTGTCTCTGGCAGGACTTGAGACGGTGAGCAGCATTCTTCTCCTACCTGATGAATTGGCTTTTCTTTATAAAAAAAGAGAGAAGATTTAAGTCAAAAGTCCTCACTGTTGTGTTTTGCTGACAAACAGCTGATACATAGCAAGTCAGAACAAATGGTTACTCTCCACAAAAAATTCATCGGCCTTTGAAACCGTCAGCAAATAATATAAGTGGACATTTTGTTAATAGTAGCAGTGGGGTAAAGACCCTCTTTCTATGTATGAAGTAAAACATAATTGTGCTATAAATTTACAGAGCTTAAAATTCTTAATTAACAAAATTGATGCTCATCACCAGGCTGGAGCAAGGGAATATGAACTAATACAAGTACTGTCCTTTAAAATGATCTCAATTGTGTACCATATGATATATGTATTGGCATGATATACACTTTAAAGTGAATTTCATTTCCCATTAAAGAACTGCCAAATAGACAGTAGTTATTTTAATTGGTACAACACAGAAGTGCTGTGCAATTTAATCACTAAGTCTAAAAATGGAAGAGGAAATAACTAGCCCCTCTGTATTATTCTGAAGAGAACTGACAAAATCCTATGGAGCAAGATTATGTACATTTGTAAAATCTTCATCAATTACATGGGCTTGGATTCCAACCTCTCCTTAAATTCCAATCTCTCCTGGGCTTGGATTTCTATCTATCTATCTATCTATCTATCTGTCTGTCTGTCTGTCTGTCTGTCTGTCTGTCTGTCTGGTCCCCATTGAGACCCCAAAGCAGCTTACTCTATAATTCATCCCTCCTCTACTTTATCCTCATGACAACCACCCTGTGACATAGATTAGTCTGAGAGAATAGGATAGGCTCAAGGTTACCCAGAGAGCTTCCATGGCAGAGTGGGGATTTAAAACCAGTTCTCCCAGACCAAGGTCCAACACTCTAATCACTACGCCAAACCTTTCTGCTCTTGATGGGCACTTCTGCTTGAAAAAGAGGGGAGAGCGATTTTCCCTGTTTTCCCCTCTTATTGCAGCCCTGACTTCAACTCCCATGATGTTCCAGGGAGGTTCACTGATATGTAGGATGATAATTAAAGAAGATTATAGTGGGGAGGGAGGAAAGTTTCTGTTCATGTAGCACAGATCTGCTTGTGCTGCATACGATCCAAGACTGGCAGCATCAACTGGCAGTATCAAGAAACTACCGCTTAGCACTCTGATAGCGATACCCTTTTTGATGCATTGTAAAGGGTGAAGGAGGAGGAGGAGGAGATTGGATTTATATCCCAGCCTTCACTACCCAAAGCGGCCCAAGGTCATCCCAGCAGCTGCAAATGGAGGAGTGGGGAATCAAACCTGGTTCTCCCAGATTAGAGTCCACTGGCATGATCAAGGGGGTTTGGCCATAGTATGCCTCAGCAAATTAACATGATTGGTTCTTGTTTTCTTCATATATTCACTGAAGAGCCAGACCAGCCTGGAAGAAGAATAGGTAACCACCTCTCTGTTCATTATCCCTAGGTTCACAGTTGATCACTTCACTGTCCACCAGCAGCTCCACTAGCTCTCTTAGCACTGATCTATACACTCAGCAAAAGCATGCACTAAAATCTTTATGGGAATAAATAGAACATAGATAAAAGGGTCACATTTGATAATGCTCCAACTTCTACCCAAATAACACCCTTTCATACAGAAAACCAGAGGCTAATGAAGTTTTCAATCTGTATACTGAAAACTCATGAACGTTTAAACATTTTAAAAATAATTTTGTCTACAAGGTTCCAGAACTCCGTTCCAGTGCATTCCCCCAGAAAAAAAGCCCTGCACAAAACTAACGTCAAAGTGTAAGGATCTAGTGCAGGCCTTCCTTGATGTGCTATGTTGTGCAGAGAGTGTTTTCATGACAGTATGAGCCCTCACTTGTAGCCTGAAATGATGAAGTCCCATATCATATTGTATCATTTCACTGAGCATGTAACTTGGATTGTTATGCCTGGGTTTTTGACTGTAGCTATTCTGGCTGCCTGAAGTTATAAGCAAGTTGGTGCTCTCTGTACAGTAAGTCCTGATTATTAACTCAATAGCTCTTGCCAAATAGAAGGAATCCATTCCTTACCAGTTCAGTCAGTTCTGGGTCATTTTCTGATTATGCTTGGTAAGCTGGAATGAAGGGCATCTTAACAGGTTCAGGCACTATAAATTCTTTCAGTGTTGGTATATGGGAAATTTCCAACCTGTACTTTTTACTGGGAGTCACAGGGAGCTAACTGTTAGTCAACTGAATGACTAAAGCACAACAATCACTTCTGAGGCCAACATACTTCTGGCAAGCTCCACTCATATGTGTTTGGCCAATGAACCTCTGGCCATTGGCTTGATAACCATCTTGATTCTTTTGCACTTTATGAAGCAACTGACCAACCCCTTTATTTATTTAAAGGTGTTTGAGGTTTTTTAAAACCTGCCATTAAATTAAAATGTTTATTTATTTATTTATTTAGTCACTTTATATCCTGCCCTACCCTGCAAGCGGGCTCTGATCAGCTCACAACATATAATAAAACAATAAATAGTGGTTCATAAAAACATCAACCATTCCATCTGAATAAATCATTAAAATACTCTCTGATGGCAGCTTACCCATTTCTAACTACAATGGTGGTTGTGACAATATCAGGGCAGGCATGTTTCTCTCAGGGAAACCAAAAACAGTTGGTGCTGGTGCCAGTTGGTATAGGCAGTGCCCTAAGGCAAATAAGGCAGATGGCGCAGACTGATCCAGTTGAGCAGAGAAGGCTGGTGTCATTTGGACATCCGCTGCCTCAGCCAAAAGCCTGGTAAACAGCTCCATTTTGCAGGCTCTGAGGAACTGTAATAAATCCTGCAGGGCCCTGATCTCAACCAGGAGCATGTTCCACCAGGCAGGGGGCAGGGTTGAAAAGGCTGTGGACGTCGATGCAAGGTGGATGTCCTTCGGGCCGGGGACTGCTAAAGGGTGCTGCTCAGACGAGAACAAGGCTCTTTGGGGCATATATGGGGAGAGACAGTCCCGCAGGTATGCTGGTACCTGGCCACATAGGGCCTTAAAGGTTAATCCAGGGCTCTTTTTGTAGCAGGAACTCCTTTGTATATTAGGCGACACACCCCTAATGTAGCCAGCCCTCCAAGAGCTTACAGTAGCCCCTGTAAGAAGAGCTCTGGTTAATACCATAACCTTGAATCTGATCTAGCACTCAACTGACATCCAGTGCAACTGGTGCAGCACTGGCTGAATGTGTGTCCACACAGACGTCCCAGTCAGCAGGCATGCCATCGCATTTTGTATAAGCTGAAGCTTCCGGGTCACATTCAAGGGCAGGCCCATGTAGAGCAAGTTGCAGTAATCTAACCTGAAGGTGATCATTGTGTGGATCACTGTCAGAAGGCCATGGGGAAAGAGATAAGGAACCAAGGCAGCTAACAATTATCAAATACAACCAGGGCTGATTCAATGTGAAATATTTACCTAAGAATAGTGGAACAGCATTGCAGGGTCAGATTATTGGCTCTAGAATGACCTGCAGCAGATCCTTCAGATGAAACGAACAAAGGAAGAAGACAGAAATGGAATATTTCACATTGGAATTTCAGACAGACAATATAATCCGGAAGAGGAACGGTTCCCAAACGGTTTCTGGTCTATCATTTCAGACAGAACCACCTTACAACCGGTTCCCTACTGGAATATATTTGTAATTTCACACACAAATGTTTGTGTCTCGTTTAGGAAACGGGGCTGAAGCGTTTTACCTGTCAACCGCTTTGAAGTAGTCTTCAGTTTCCTCTCCCAGTTCCGATGCGCTTTTTCCCGCCGTTTTTCACCCGCGAACGTTTAAAAAAAAAGCCAGAGATCGCCCGTGTGGGCAAAAAACGGCGGGGGGAAAGTGGGGAAAAGCAGTGCAGTCTGAAATGGCAAACTGCTTCAGATCCAGCTCTTTACCGGAAGGGGAAAGTCATGTGTGAAATGGCAGCCCTATACCGGTTTACTCCATGACGGATCAAAAACGGCTTCAGAACAGGTTAGAAAGGGTCTTACAGCCAGTTTCTAGCTGTCTGTCATTGAGATTCCTTCCTCCCATTAATCTGTTTGCCTTTTAAGATGTTCTTACCAGACTGGCAGTGTTATATCCCATGGCCCTCTTACAGATCAGTTAATATGAATTGAAACTATCTTTCAGTTCATATAAACCTTTCCACAGGTTGCTTCATAATCCTTTTGTGTAGGCACACTGTTTCCGAATTAACAGGCTGGTCTTCTAACAGAGTCCTAAAAGTTTCCAGAGGAAACAAAATGCATCTCTAGACTCTTCCTAAATGAACTAGAAATAAAGTGTGAACTCAGCTCTTCCAACTAATGCAATATGTGATGCTGTCTTTGGATCAAAACAGGTACTGGGAGATCTGTGAACACCGCTCTCATCAAGTTTGTTGCTCTTTGTTGTATTTTTTCCAAATTCATTTTATTATACAGTGCCTAATCAATAACAATAGTAATAATAACTACTGTTTCAGAGGGTGGCCATACTGGTATCTGAGAAAGCGAGCTTTGACTCTCGAAAGTTCATACCACAAAAAACTTGCCATCTCTAAGGTGCTACTGAACTCAAATCTAGCAATAATAGCTGTGTTATTACTAGCAATATTATGAAGAAACTGTAACAAAAATAATTTATTAGATGACTAAGGATTGTTACCCAAGCTGAGAACTTAAGAACTTTTTCCATTTTTTGACAGTATGGATTCCCTCTCAATCTTTTGCAAATGAGTATTCATGGGATCTGAAAGCCCCCATATATCCTACCCTTTTCCTGCTTCTTTCTCTCCTTCCCACCCACCCACCCAATCTTTATCTGTCCCCCCTCTTCAGCTTTCCCTCCCCCCATCCCTGGCAGCATCTCCTGGGAAATCTGTGGCCCAGGTGCATGGTGCTGGGTGCTAGGTGTGGGCTGGATTCAATTATGTAGTTCCACACACCAGGCCAGGCCTCGTGATATCACAAGACAGGAACCCACAACAAATTACAAGACACCTCATTTTACCCTGTATCTCCTTCCCTGCTCTATTTCCTCCTTCCCTCCTTCTGGCAACTTCCATATCCTCAACTTTCCCTGCTTCCCTGTCTCCTTCCCACTCACTAACACAACCTATCTTTTATCTACCCCTCATTTTCATCTACATTTACTATTTGCTTTCTTCATTCATATCCTGCCCTTTTCCACAATGGGGACCCAAAGCAGCTTACATCATTCTCCTCTCTTCCATGGTATCCTCACATGACTAGGCTGAAAGTATGTGACTAGTCCTGGGTAACCACTGCACAGTGGAGATTTGAACCTGGGTCTATCAGACCCTAGTTTGAAACTCTAACCACTAAACCACATTGGCTTTCATGGGGTGGCTGCTGTTGAACAGTAGGAAGCAGCAGCCAATCCTGGGCAAATCATGCATGTCACTTGGTGCTGCCCAGTGGTTGCTGCTGGGCCTGGCTTCGATAAGTCCTGCCTTAAAAGCCAAAGCAGCCCTGCAAAGGACCCTTCCCCCTCTCCTTGCCTATTACTTACACAAACCAAGGTTTGAAGACTGGCAATACTGTTGTGGTTGCCTAGCAATGGTGACTGAGGGCAATCATTTCTTAAAGCTTTAGGGGCTGCTTCTATTATTTTGGGGTTTTTTTAAAAAAAAACACCCCTTAATGTATATTTTTTAGATTTCAGATTGTTCTGCAAATTTATGGAATTTCTGAGGGCTGTAGAAAGATCTGCCTTGTCTGTTCATGGCTCCAGTCACTGGATTTAAGTATCCACATATTTTACCACATTGAGAATTACATATATTGATAATGCAGGCAAAACCTTTCACATCTTTGTAGAAATGGCAATATCTTTAACCTCTGGAATCCACATAATACTTACTGCTAGAATTTACTTACAATAAGGAACACAATTTTAACTAACAAACAGGAAATATATACTGATATATTCAGCAGACCATTTTGGTATTGTTTTTACATTGATTGGATGTTTCCCATGCACCAAAAAGGGAGTGCTAAAACATCTGAATGAAAAAAATACCAATCTTATTAATATTTTACATGCTATAAGACACAGAGACTCCATCTGCTGTCAGCAATAGCATGGAAAGAATAAAAGCCAGCTTGGGAGCAAAACGTCTGGACCCTCACAGTGCTCTATTGACCTCCTTGTGAAGTAGATATCATGTGACAGAGATTGCCTATCTCAGCAGACGCAATGGAAACAGGAGAAAGTGTTAAATATAACCAGGTAGACAGTGATGAATTGACATGCTGAAAAATCGAACTTTTCAGTAATCAGCCTAAGGATCTGATATCAACAACATTTTTCAGTTTTGTCCAAATTCATTGAAAGGTGTAGTTTAGCAAGTTCACTTCTCATTGGCAAGACCTTTTATCTTTATGCAGGATTTCTGATTGGATTCTGGACCATCCACATTAGATTTCATGTCACTGTTCTTTGCATAGAAAGTTGACTCAATGTTTGCATATGAGCAAAATGTCAAAATAAATTGAAATGAGTCCACAAGGCCAGCTAAAGGTTGGTAGTTATCCCACACATTAAAACAATGTACCCTTCTCTCCTTGTTCCTCCTCCTGGAATATAACATTCCATTCTACACTTTGCATTGAAGTCCAATTACATTTTAAAATAATAAAACAAAAAGTAAGGCAAAAGTTTAATGGTACAATATGTTATTAACTGAGCTAGTCTAGACTAGTGGCTAAGAGACCTTACAAGAGTTATTGTCATTCAGTCTCCACTCCGCACCCCCATCCACCATCTGCAAAATGGGGATAGTAATACTGATGTACCTTACTGGGCTGTTCTAAGGATCACATCAAGGTAATACATGCAAAGTACTTTAAACATTGAAACTGCTGTATAAATGCAGGAAGATAGCTGTATTAGTCTGTCACATCAAAGATAAACAAGAGTTCAGTGGCAGCATAAAGACTAACATTTTATTCCAGAATAAACTTTTATAAACTAGAGCAGGGGTAGCCAAACTCGCTGAACGTAAGAGCCACATAGAATAAGAGTCAGATGTCTGAGAGCCGCAAGATATGAACAAATATCACACACATGTTTTTATTGGAAAATATGCAAATTTGCTTTTTAAAAACAAAAGGGTAAAAACAGATATTGATAAATATTATTGGACAAATAAATATCATTGTTTGCTAACAATATTTGTCTAAGGGAGAGAGAAATAGAGAGAGGTGGAAAGAAAGGGAACGAGAAACAAAGAAAGCAAATAGATGGGGAGGGGAGGGGAGAAGAGTGGAGGGAGGGGAGAAGGGAGGGGGAGAGAGGAGAAGAGAAAGAAAGGTGGAAAGAAAGCATATAGATGGGGGAGGGAAGGAGAGAAGGAAGAGAGCTAAAAAGAGGAAGGAAAGAAGGAAGGCGGGCAAATATATGGGGAGGGAGGGGAAAAGAAATATAAAAGGGGGGAGGTGGAAAGAAAGCAGCTGTTACTTTAAATGCATCCTCCAAGCCCCCCCCCTCCCAGCTGGCTTGGTTTAGAGAAGGGATTTAAAGAGACTAATGCCTTCTCCACGCTGGCTGGCGGTGGAGCGGGGCTTTGAGAACACATTTAAAGTTAAAGTTGCTTTATTTCTCTGATCTCCCCTACCTCAAGTCTATTCAGAGAGGGGGAACACTGGTTGGGGAAGGGAAGACCGATTGGGGAGGCATGCCTCCCCTTCACTTCCCCAGCCGCCCTGCCAGGAGCCGCAGAATATGTGTGAAAGAGCCGCATGTGCCTCCTGAGCCACAGTTTGGCCACCCCTGAACTAGAGCAATGTGACTTCAAATGCATCTGAAAAATAGGGCTCTAGTCCACAAAATCTTGTGGTAGAATGAAATGTTAGTCTTTCAAATGCCACAGACCATTTTCTTTTTCCTACATAAATGCTAAGTATTATGCATTACTACTGATGTCCTCCAACTGTATTCAACAAGACTGGGTGCTAAAAGATGAATGACTTGGAAAATAATCTGATCATTCTTTACAATGCACTGACAGATAACTTCGCATTTGGCTATATAAGGAAGAAAGGGAAAGAACATTCTCTTAAGAAAATGTGGTAAATTACCATATTACTCCTTTATAAGTTTTACCATTTATGGCAGAAGACAAGCTGGAAGAGGTGTTGCAGGCTCATCAAGGCTCACAATCAGCAGCTGACACAGAGCCACCAGCACCCAGCCCTGATGCAGCAGGTGAACCTCAGTTAAGCATTAGCAGTCCACCAAGCTCAACTCCACCCTTTGAACGCTGAAGACAGCGGCTAAGAAGGGAGCTGCAAGAAAGACAACAGAGTACTCAGCTCCTGGTCCATCGCCAGCTGCTTGCTTATAACATCTCAGAGTAGTTGCAGAGTTATGCTTCAGCAGCCAGCTGCTAACAAGGCTTTGTTAGTGGATGCTTATAAAACCAGCTCAGGGAGTCTGCTTGTTTGTGGAAGCAACAAATCGCTCTGCTAGACTCAACAACCACAACTCCTGGACCTGCCCAAACCCATGTGACCTTAGACCAGCTCTGACCTTTAACTTCGACTTTGTGAACCCCCTGTTTGAGTGTGACCCTTGGACCTTCTGAATATACTCTCTGGACAGCCCCTCTGATAACGACTCTCTGGCTTGACTTTTGGAACTGGATTTTGGACTCTGTTGTGTGGTTCTGGATGGATCTGGCTTGCCCACCTGACCTGCCACAGGACACAAATTAATATATTATCTTAAAGGCCATTAAAACCATCATGCAACTATATCACTAACATAAATACAAAAGATACAAACAACAGTGATAACATTGTGGAGGAAGGAGGGATCATTGAGGGAATGCCAAGAGAAGCAAAAAGCCTTCACTCCCTGGTGAAAGATGGCAGCAGAAGGGGACAGATGAATTTCCCTGGGGAGAGAGTTCCAGAATTTTGAGGCCTCTACTGAGAAGGCCCTCTCCTGGGTTGCAGAAGGCCCTCTCAGAAGGCAGGGGCACCTGAAGGAGGCCATCTGAAGATGGTCTTGTGAATCTCAGGTATAAAAGAACTGTAGCCAGGGGCGATCTTAGCCAATGGGCAACAGGGTCAGCTACCCTAGGCCCAGGGCTGGGGAGGGGCCCAACTACTCACAGCTCTGGCCCCCCAACAGAGGGAGGGACAGAACAAGACCAAGCTCCTGCCTCTGCCACTCACACTCATCTTGTCCAGAGCTCAGCCACTCATGATCACCCAGAGCTCAATCCACCAGCTCATCAGCAGGTGCTTCTGTCTACTCCATCCAAAGCTCAGGCAGCCAGCTTCCAAGCAATGGCTCTCATCCAGTGTTCCCTCTAAGCTGAGTTGGTGTGAGCTAGCTCACAATTTTTTAGCCTCCGGCTCACACATTTTTGTCTTCGCTCAGGAAGGATGGCTCCAGAGCAAACTAATTTATGCAGTAGTTAAATCACTTGCTCACAACTTTAATGCCAGTAGCTCACAAAGTAGAATTTTTGTTCACAGGATTCCACAACTTAGAGGGAACATTGCTCTCATCTGCCTTACATGGGGCAGGGGTTGCCCCTTGCTTGGACCTGGCAAGGGGTGATCAGTGAGAGGGTCCCATGGGTGGTGTGGCACTGATTCTGGGGCCCCACTTTTGCTCAGATGTCAGAATTGCTAGGACTGCCCAATTGTAGCACCACAAAGCAATCATAGGAAATGATACAATATCTTAAGTTTTCATCCTTTCACGAGGTCAAACTATTGGTCTCTCCAGCTTAATATTGCCTACTTTTGATTAGCAGTGGCTCTCCAAGATCTCAGGAAGGGAAGAATCTTTCCCAATATCTACTCTGTTATAGCCTTTAACCAGAGAGGCCAGGGATCAAACCTGGGACCAAAGCATATGCTCTATCACTAAGTCACGGGCCCAAGGTTCCATCATGGGAAACACTGCTATTCAGAACACCAGCTGGGTAATTCCTAAAGGTGTAGAGATGATGGTAACTGCCAAACAGATTCTAAAATGTCACGCCACACGCTCACTAGCAGAAGCACTGCAGTAGCCATAATCTGATCCCCATAGTGGAAAAGGGAACAGAAAGTGAAAACAAATTCCCGCTGTTTGCATTTATCAATTGTGCAAACCACTGTTTACTGAAAACTTTAAATACTGAAATATTACCGGTGTTTTTATCACTCTGAAGCTTCTGAGCCTATAATTCTAATTACAGTAGTCTAATTAATGTCTTTATAGCTTCATTAAATCTTTAGGATATTTATATTATCCACAGAAATAATCTCGATCCATTAAGAGTACATAAATCCTCAGCCATATCTTTTAAAATGCTATAAGCTTATTTCATTGCAAAATACAGAGGAAATATAAAGAAATCTATTAATGAAATAATATTCACTTTCTGTAAAATTTATTTGGCCTATAATACATGGCCACAAAGGTCTGATTGCCTGTAAAGAAATGCAGAAGACAGTGTTGGAAGATAATTAGCTGAACAGTCAAATAATCAAAAATTATATTGCCAATATACTTTCCAGTCTCTCTGAAGACCAATCTTCACCTCCAAATGAAGCCCCAAGGGAGCCAAATGGTAAGGCGCAGGGGAAAAAATCCCCCCCCCCCAAATCGGATAGGGCTATAGAAATTTTGGTGGCCACATTTGTTTCAGCCATGCATCTTGAAGCATATATGCTTCTCTGTGGACTCTTCACTGTGATGCCCAGAGCCATTAGGCTTCATTTTTAAAAGCTGCTCCATCTCCCTCTATTGGTTTTGCAAAGCCTCACTGGCTCTCTAACTACTCCTGAGGTATGCTCATTGCCTCTCTTATTTAAGGACAGTATCCCACATCCAGTTGGTGGATTTGCTCTAAAATGCTCTGGCAGGCTGAGTGATTACAAATCCTGTAAATTATTATTACTATTGTTGAAATAAGCCATGATTTAAATAATTGTATTCTTGCATAAAACCTGTAAGACTTCTATGAAAATGCTATTTTTTAATATGTTACTCTCTTGTTTGAAAGTTGTTGGCCCAGACTGAAACATCTAATTAAAGTAAGCCCCACTGAGTTCAATGGACTAACTTCCTACTCTGAATGCTCAAAAGCGTAACTCATAAACATGAGCGATGTACAAGTGTACCAAAGATATTTTAAACATTTCTTGTTACCAGCAAGTCCTCAAGCTGTTTTTAAAAGCCCCCTGCAGTTTAAAAGCAATTTGGGAGGTTGGTGCAAGAACTGCCAAAAGGGAAACCAATTCTGACACGTGTACAATATTTGTCCAGTGTCTTTCCTATCTACCATTACTCGTGCCAACCCCTGAAGCAACTTTAGAAACTAGGGTCTAATAAAATAGGGTCATTACAAAACAAATGTATGAAAATAGGCATAAAAAAATAAAGGCATGTGAATGCTAACACTTCTGCGTGGAGTGTTTGTATGGTGGCTTCCCTATGACCTCTGTTATGACTAAATGAATCTATTCATCACAGTTGTTGCCTGAAAAAATGTTCAGGCTGAACAGATGGTAAAAATGCTCAGGTGCTTTTAGTGTGGATATGCTAAAGCAATTTCCAGCAGTGTTTCAACAGCAAGTCAGGAATACTTTGGTAGGAGAGTGGTGCTGGTTAGAATTGACTAGAGACAGAGCCTTTTTCATCCAACTACTCCACTTCTTAAATAGCGTCTTGCTGTAAAAATTATGAGCCCAAATGCCACAGGTTATGAAAGTGACAGAGCTGATAGCACTGGTTAGACCAAAGAGTAATGCAGGTAGAGGCCATGTATGCCTCCCTGCACAGATTCTTCTTAAAGCCTCATAAATCTTGACCTGCAGCTGCTTTATTCTTCAAATGTTTTTGGTCAGTGACTGAGGACTGTGCAATAATATGGTCAGATGTTTATTTAACTGGAATGGTTGCACAGAGGAGAGCTTCAGATATGCACTTATCACACCTGAAGCTACTTTTTTCTGCATGAGGGATAAAAAACAAATCCACTAATGTACACATTTGGGGTACTGCAGGCAATGTGTACATAAAACACAGCACTCTGGGTAGAACTAGACACCTTAAAACATATAGGGGTGTATCCCCATGTCAAATTCTCCAAATCCTGCACTGTAAGGCGTAATAATACTTATGCTTTGCTCTTACATCACCATGTCTGCAGCAGAGGCAACCAATGATGTGAACAGAAAGTATAACATAATAGAAGTAAGCAGGGCTTTTTTGTAGAAAAAGCCCAGCAGCAGGAACTCATTAGCATAATAAGCCATACCCGGCAGCAGCAACTCATTAGCATATTAGGCCACACCCCTGATAGTACAGCTCATTAGCATATTGGGGCATACCCCCATGTTACCAGAAGTGTGGTCATCCAGCCACACCCACCTTTTGCTTCTTATTCTGTTTACCTTGTTTGTTGTCAAAACCCAGGGTTTTTTTTGTAGCAGGAACGCCTTTGCTTGTTAGGCTACACACCCCTAATGTAGCCAATTCTAATGAGTTTCTGCTGTTGGGTGTGGCCTGTTATGCTAATGAGCTCCTGCTGGGCGTGGCCAACTCAGGAGCCAGCCCGAACTCCGTTCCTGTGCGTTCCTGCCCAAAAATAGCCCTGGAAGTAAGGATCCCACCCCCTTCTCCAGCTAAGACCCCCTCGGTTAGTGGAGTCCCCACATTATTTTGTATTAAATTATTTAATTTTGTATTAAATAAACAGACTTTTAAGATTTGTAAAATATTTTAGGATTGAGTTAGGATAAGTTAATTTTTTCTCTGCCTTATTAAAATAGCCCGAGCACAAAATCTTGCCACCTTGGCAATAATTTCTTTACAACAATCTGCTAGGAGAAGAGCAGAATAAAATGTCTGGGTAGTTAAAATTACCTATTATGACACAGTTATTTCATCTAGGTTCTTTCCTTAATTCTTTTGCTGTTTTTAAATTATTCTCTAACCTCTAATCTGGTGGGTGATAACAAACTCCAAGAGTTGAGCTTCCTTTTGGGCCCACTATTTCTACCCATAGTGTTTCTGTGAGTCTATTTCTCTTACAGTCTCAGTTTTATTGTATTGTACTGACATACAGAACTACTCCACTTCCAACCTTTCCCTCTCTATCCTTATGATATAATTTATATTCAGGAACCTCTATATCCCACTGGTGATAGATCAAGATGGGTAGCCATGTTAGTCTGTCTGTAGCACTAGAAAAGAGTAAGGCACGAAACTGATTTAAAAATGCAAATGCAGATTCGACCTAAAAGTCCAGTAGCACCTTAAAGACCAACAAAATTTGTGGTAGGGCATGAGCTGCTCAGATACAGCTAGAATGTGAGTCCATCTGTCCTATATATTGGAAAGTGGAGTGATTTTAGATGCCAAATAATGTTAGCAGGCAAATGACAATAGAAGATATGATTGGATCGGGTGTGATATGCAGAGAGGTAGTCCCATTACCAATGCTGATTTCCCCACGCCTACTACCTCTTTGCATATCACACCCAATGCAATCACACCTGCTATTTTCATTTGCCTGCTAATGTCATTTGGCATCTGAAATCACTCCACTTTCTAATATATAGGACAGATGGACTCACACTCTAGCTGTATCTGAAGAAGTGAGCAGTGACTCACAAAAGCCCATACCCTACCACAAATTTTGTTAGTCTTTAAGGCACTACTCGATTCTTGCTCTTTTCTACTGTATCCCACTGATTATCCTCATCCCACCAAGTTTCTGAAATGCCCACAATGTCTATGTTCTCCTCTGACACTAAGCATTCCAGCTCCCCCATTTTACCTCAGACACTTCTAGCATTTGTATATAAACATCTATAATTTCCCAGACAGGTTAGGCCTGCAACCTTCCTCCTGTGGCCTCTAGACCTTGCCAGGCAATCAATATTGTTTGTCACCCACTCAGCGGCCAGTCCTAATCCACTTCCCTGTAGAACAGTAACAGCTACCCCTTCAACTCTTAAGAGATGAATCATCCCAAAACAGAGATATTTCATCTCCTGCCAGCTTTCCCTAGGGTTCACAATGACAACAAAACTTCACTTCATTCTCAGTAACAAAAGACTTTGCAGCACTGGAACTTTCTAGCATATCCCAGAGGTGTCTGCCCAGCCCAAGAAAACTGATATTTCATTAACCAACATCAGGTTCCTCCTTTTCCAAACTCTCCCAAACTTTTGTGTCAATGCAGGTCTGGCTCACTTCATCCTAATTAAAATATGATAAACATGTTGCCTCTTTGTTCTCAGGTAGATTTGGCTCACAATAGCCTAATCAAGATATTTTTCCCACCCCCTCACCCAACCAGCAGTTTGACAGCAGTTAACTTTAAACCAAAGTTTGACAGCAGTTAACTTTAATGCTGGGAAAGATTGAAGGTCAAAGAAGATGGGGATGGCAAAGGATGAGATGGTTAGACAATGTTATTGAGGCAACGAACATGAAATTAAGCAAACTCTAGAGCACGATGGAAAACAGGAGGGCCTGGCGTGGTGTGGTCCATGGCGTCACGAAGAGTTGGCCTCGACTGTGCGACTGAACAACAACAACAGCTTTAAACCAACCAGTGAGATTCAAACTTTACATTTTGGACCAACCAGGTTCCTGTGAAAGTGGGTTCCCATGCCCAGCTGTGGGACTCTTCCCCATAAAAAGACCATCCCAGGTCAATGAAAACAATGCCAGGTCTCCCACTACCTGAACACCCCTGCAACTGTGTTGCAGGCTTTCTCTCCTTGCTTAACCAGCTCCTCGCTCTGCTCCCTAGGCCTCTCCAGACCTCAAGCACAGGATTTGTCATATGTCCCGTCCCTAAAATGTCCCAATTTCCTCTCTCCTACCTTTTATAAGTGTGGCCTCTTGTTGGTGTACATGTGAGGTTACTTAAGGAATTTGTTCTCAGGTGCTTAGTGTAGGTTTTTTTTTACATTTTTACTTCTTTTAGTTTGTATATAAAAAAGCTATTTGTTTTTAAAATCACTTTTTCACTTTCTTTGTAATTTTATTTTGGAGTACCACTACTGAGATTCACCCTAGTATACACAGGCCAAAGTCCTGTGTTATTCTTTTCTGGAACCCTTTTTAAAGCTTATTTTCCCTTCTCTGGGTTCAGTTTGGGTAACAGGACATGGGTTAAATCAAGGGTCCCCAACACTGTTGAACCAATGGGCACTTTTGGATCTTTTGAACAGGTAGTGGGCACCACAACAGAACAGCTGTGCTGGAGGTTGGGCCCAATTATAGAATATTGGGAAGCTCCAAGTCAAGCAGCCTCCTAAAATGAAAGCAACTGTTTCCAAATGGATGCTCCCTGCAGACAAAAAGGTGATATTTCTGGACTCTTTTGAAGCACCTTCTACTCCAATGAAGCTAGGAACTGGCTCTTTGCTTTGGGGAAAAAGAGATGCTTTGGGTAAGGAGCAAAGAGGTGCCAGAAATTACAACAGGGGTGCCACAGTCCCTATGATACCACATTGGGGATCACTGGGTAATTACTACATTCTAAGGCAAGGGAAGGGGGAATTCAAGAAGGGCATATCATTTTCTAACATTACCCTGAGCCTTTTGTACCATCTAGCTCCATCTTGAAAGAGGAATTAATATACACTTACAGCAGTCCATATTGACATGAAATGTCTTATATATTTCCTATACTGACTACAAAATGGGAAAACAAACCCCAAGTGCTTGTAATATTAAAGGAGAACAATAAAAGTGGTTTTTCAGATTCACTGTACTTATTCAGCTTTAATTTGCAGTCCAGGTAAAATTTCTACTTAATCATAAGAGAACATAAGAACATAAAAGAAGACATGTTGGATCAGGCCAATGGCCCATCCATTCCAACACTCTGTGCCACACAGTGGCCAAAACTCAGGTGCCATCAGGAAGTCCACCAGTGGGGCTAGAACTCCAGAAGCCCTCCCACTGTGGCCCCCAAGCACCAAGAATACAAAGCATCACTGCCCCAGACAAAGTATTCCATCTGTACCTTGTGATTAATAGCCATTCATGGACTTCTGCTCCATATATTTATCTAATCCTCTCATGAAGCTGTCTATGCTTATAGCCGCCGCCACTTCCTGTGGCAGTGAATTCCACATGTTAATTATTCTTTGGGTGAAGAAGTACTTCCTTTTTTCTGTCCAAACCTACTACTCATTAATTTCATTGAGTGCCCACGAGTTCTTTTATTGTGTGAAAGGGAGAAAAGTACTTCTTTCTCAGAAAAACAATCACTTAGGGGTGGCTTTGCATATGCACTTACCATATTAGCCACGCAACAGAATTACACCCTTCTTAGCCAACTGAATTCAATGGACTTTGAAAAGTATAACTAATATTTGGACTGTATTGCATAAGTACATAATGTTCCATATGCATGATGTTCCCTGTTCCCTGTAATATACCCTGCTGATGCTTTTCAGTGGCATATTACTAGAAAACAAGTGTCCTACACTTGCACTTCTAAGAATTGTGGGTAGCAAAATAAACACCAATTTCACCATGTTTAATGCATACGCAGAAATCACTCCCACTCTTCTTAACTCCAGTAAAATTACTCCTGGTAAAATGTTCTAAGTGCTGATAATTTATTTGAAATCAGTTTATGTGCAAGTGCTCAGTACTGTCCTTTATTTTGCTTAGACTCAAAAACTAAGCAGTCAGGTATTTAATTTCTGTACAAAAGAAATCAGCATGAACAACAGCATGAAGAATAAGTAGGATCTTTCCACATAAACCCTTTTCTCCAGGATTGGTGTCATTAATTTACTCTATTATTATGAAGAATGCATTCCATTGTCAGACCTATTATTGTCCAGTCTTTTAAAATACTTGAGTTTGTGGTGATTTTACTAACTGGAATTGCACTGCTTTCCTATCCAGTGAGGGTACTGACAAAATGCTATTGATGTTCCTGGTCAGAGGAATGGTCCATGCAACTGATGTCACTGGTGACAGCCTGCCTATATTACCTTGCAATTTCCTGGCTGAGCTGCATGAAATTCATTGCCACTGTTTCCTGCCCTGCAGTGTAGTTCCCTATAGTTTTACTTTTTTCTTTTTAAATCTAATTTCATTGAATAACAAGTGTGCTAATAAAAATGTATTTCCGGGGGGGTTTGCTACCATGCTCACTGTGCTAACAAACCATTTTGGAAAAGAAACAAGCAGAGGGAAATGAGTAATTAAAGGGCCAGTGGCGGGAAGAAAACAGAAAATGACAAATTAAAGACTCAATTCCACTGGAGAACTAGTTTAGGAAAATACGAATTAATTTTTTTAATTTCAATTTTTCAGTGAAGTACAACTCTGATAATAAAAAGTAAAATAAAAAAACGAGCAGCTCCAGCTACAAAGAGGAAATGGCTGGCTGCAAAGAAGAAATGGTTAAGGTAATCCTAAAGTCACTTTCTAGAATGCTAGTCTCACTGTATTTAGAATAAGCATACACAAGACTGCACTGCACAAGCCCAATATCGATGCCAGTAGGTATGTCCAGAAAGGAGTAATCAGGACCAACACAATAAGGGAGTAGGGTTGCCAGCTCCAAGTTGGGAAATACCTGGAGATTTCGGGGGTGGAGCCTGAGGAGGGTGGGGTTTGGGGAGGGAAGGGAAGGGAGTTCCATTGGGATATGATGCCACAGAGTCCTCCTTGCAAAGCGGCCATTTTCTCCAGGCGAACTGATCTCTGTCACTGGGAGGGCAGTTGTAATGGTGGAAGATCTCCAGCCACAGTTGAAGTTTGGCAACTCTATAAGGGAGTGAATTCAGAAAATAACGAATCAAGGGCCCAACTGACTGCTAAGAGAAGCAGGAGCCACTTTAAACCTTTGACACTGCAATGTTAAGCGTACTTTCCAGAAATGAAAGGTACTCAGTCTCATTTTTGAGCCAATATACTCAGGAGCGACATACACTTGCAATATTTTTATAGAGAACACAGTGCTTTATTAAATGTTGTGTGGAACCACAATCTTAGTCCCAGCTGATTATTGAGCAGTGTCGCAGCAGTACTAAAGTATGGAAAGGACCTTGGTTACATAATGTCTGTAGGTATTTGCATTTATACTCCAAACTTTCCTGTAGGCTTATCAACAATTAACATTTCTTTCACATGAAGCTGACTTAGATAAGCGGCCATCCAGGGGTCATTTGGGGGGGGACGCAGGGGGACGCCATCCCCCCGGGTGAGGTGCGGGAGGGCGGGGCTTGGAGCTCCCTGCTGGTGCCCGCTGGAGGTCGCCGCCGGCTGTGGGGAGGACACACTTCCGGTGATGTCAGGGTGTGTGGCATATGCTAATGAGTTATGCTAATGAGTCCCCCTAGCTCTTTTTCTATGAAATGACCCCTGGTCAGACCAAGGATCTTCCAGTGTCCGTATTGTCTCCTCTTACTGGCAGCAGCTCTGCACGGCCTCAGGCCTTTCACATCAGCTATTATCCAATCATTTTAACTGCATTTTAACTACATTTAAAATATTTTTAAAAAACTATAGTCAGGCCCTAGTCAGACGTGCCATAAAACGCGTGGGGGGGGAGCGCGGCTATTTGCGCCGTCGCAGTCTGATGCGCCGTTATGCGATCAGACGTGACAGCGGATTCCCCGCAGCAAAAAGGACGATGGGGGAGGAAGCCGTGCGCCGGCCGATCACACGACGGGAGGCTCCCATAGGCGGCCTGTGGCAAAGCGTTTGGCATCACATACGGTGAGGTGGTTTTTTACCACGCGACTTCGGCGGCTTGCCACGGGTTCGCCACAGGAGTGCTACGCCTCCCAGTGTCAATATATAAGCTTCAGCATTAGATGATCCTGATCTAACTGACAGTTGTCAGGTGATTGTCATGTGACGCAATACCAGACTCATCCAGTTTGTACATGTCTGGGCAAGGACTAAGTCACCATGACTCAGTACAGTGCTGATTGGCTGTACCATGAATAAATGTACAGAGTGCCTGTGCTCAGTGTCTTCTCCCCTGTAATGAGATGCTGGCGAAGCACTCTGTCTGTGAGCTGTATATATCGGTAAATAAACTACCTGTAAATAGTAACCACTGGACTGTGTTGTGTGGTGTGCTATTGGGAGTAGCTGGTGAGTGGAACTCTGCTAAGGTGTGATCACGCCCTTAGAAGCCATGCTCCCTCTAAGCTGTGGAGTCTTGTGAGCAAAAATTATACTTTGTGAGCTACTGGCATTAAAGTTGTGAGCAAGCGATTTGGCTACTGCATAAATTAGTTTGCTCTGGAGCCGTCCTTCCTGAACTAAGACAAAAATGTGTGAGCTGGAGGCTAAAAACCTGTGAGCTAGCTCACACTAGCTCAGCTTAGAGGGAACACTGGACTCAGAAGTCCTTCCATATAACTCTGATTCCTTTTCTCCCTTCAACAATGAAAGATACTATCTAATTCTATTATCCCCCTCTTTCCTAGCCCTTTTGACACTTAAACATAACATACCCTGCTATACCGTTACTCACTAACAGCTGGTACCTTTTTGATGCTGCCCTTCAGCACCTGCCAGCAGTAATTGATGAGTTTCTGCAGACAGGAAAAGGGGTATATCCAGTTCCAAGGTAGAAAACAATAGGCTTAATAACAGGTGATTCACTGCTGTAAGCAGTATGGTTCCTTCTCTGCTTCATTAGGAGATACACAAGTAAGTCCACTTCAAATATCTTGACCATACCAAGTTCAGAATTCTTACACATTACCAATTTTAGCACCATTTTATTTGGTTCTTGAACTCCCTCTATAACTTAAGCACATACTGTACTTCACTGCAGTGACACAGATGGAAGAAAGTCAATTACCAACAAATTGTTTATCTTCTGATTTCATGGAATGGGGGGACAAATAATGCAAATTACTTTTTTAGCATTTCCTGTGCTTGTAGCTGACTGAAAATGCTATGTTGGGAGTTTATGTACAATTGCATGATTCAAATGCCAAAGTCACAAAAGTAGGCAAATTGTAATTAATGCATATGTGTAGTCTGCTCTAATTTTTGACTCAAGCATGTGGAACAATTCTACTTCCTTTTGGACCGTAACTGGATGGTCACATGGCATTTTCATTACAGCTGGATCATTTACACAGCAGACCCAAACTCTCATGCGTCATGTCAATGTGTACTTAGGGAGCGTTTAATCTATGGGCTGTTGGCAATGCAATGCTGTAAAATCTCTGTATGAGTTGTAATGGTACAGCCACTCAATGCACACTTAGGGACTTCTTCCTGTGTGAGTCATTTACCGTGCAACATGTCATTGTGTTCTTGAGAAGCCTTTAATCTTGCAAAAGCATGCATCCTCTGTAATAAAAAGGTCTCATGAAACAGCAGCTTTAGAGTTTACCAAGTTTGTTAGTTTAAAAAGTTATCTACCACACATTGCATTATATTATATCTAGGTTGGATCCCATGGAAGAGGTCCATTGATGGAAAGGATTTTCTTGCCTCCCTTGTTTCCACTGCAACCCAAAATGCCCCCCCAACGCTGCTCCTTAGGGACTGGAAACCTCCAGGAACAGCCCTGGGGAGTCACAGGTCTGCAGCCAGAGGGGGAAATCAGCTAACATTGATCCCCAGCACCCACCTCTGTGGGATTCAAGCCCATGCATGTATTTTTGTACATGGCTCTCATAAACTATGTTGTCCTAAAATACATCGTGGAAAGCTAGGATCTTGATAAACCCACATCTTCCTTGATGACCAATCAATGCTGAATTCTTCCCATTCATGTTGTGAGATGCATTTAGAAACATGGCTGTACTCTCATGCCATGTAAAAGTAGTGTGGGGATTCATCCTCATTGTTAACAGTATATTCAGCAGATCATTTGCACAATCGAATACTACCAACTGAAAGGAATGCTACTAATGGTGTTTGTCTTATGTATTATGTGTACATAAACATTTGCAAAGGAAGTATGAAAATGTGAATAGGCTGGTTCTATATGATGTCTGGTAATCAGAAGAATAACTTTATAGTAATCTAGAGGTAATCAGTGGAGTCTAGGTAATCAGTGGAGTCTATCAAAGGTAATAGCCATGGCACTACAATGCTATTAATAATATCTAATTTATGTCTGGCAGTGTTTCTTGAACAAATGAGCATATGACGCTGCCTTATACTGAATCATAACATTGGTCCATCTACTTCAGTACTGTTCACACATTGACTGGTGGTAGCTTTTCAAGGTATCTGAGATGTTTTAACTGGAGCTGCCAGGGACTGAACCTGTGTGCAAGGCATGTACTATACCACTGACTCAAGCCCCTTCTTATAAAAACAGGACAAAGATATTTTTTTCTAACTATGAGCCTGTGAAGCCATGTTATACTGAGTCAGACTACTGGTTGATCTTACTAAGATTTATTAATCTGATGTTGGCAGCCTTTCTCAGCACCAAAGCCTGAGATTTTTTAACTAGAGATGCCTGAGATTGTTCTCTTTCACTGAACCACAATGAACATTACTGTGGCAAACTGTAGTGCTTATACATATTAATAACATAAGAACATAAATAACATAAGAACATAAAATGAGCCCTGCTGGATTACACAAGTGGTCCATCTAGACCAGCATCCTGTTTCACACAGTGGCCAACCAGTTAATTTGGAGGGCCAAAAATAGGACATTGATGTTGAGGCCTTCCCTGATGTTTCTTCCTGGCACTGAGAGGTGTGCTGCCTCTGGATGTGGAGGTTCCCTTTAATCAGCATGGCTAGTAACCATTGACAGACAAATCCCCTTTTAAAGTTGTATATGCCCATGACCATTATTACATTCTCTGGTTGTGAATTCCACATTTTAATCAATCATTGAGTAAAGAAGTGTTTCCTCTTGTCCACCCTAGAGCTACCTACCGCCCATCAACTTCACTGGATGCCCCAATTTCTAGTTTTGGGGAGCAGGAAGAAAATTTTTCTTTGTCAGTTCTCTCCGTCCCATGCATAATTTTATAAACCTCTATCATGCCCCTCCCCCCACCCAAGTCATCTCTTTTCTAAACAGAAATGTTTCAGACTCTTCAGCCTTTCCTCATAGGGAAGGTGGTCCAACTCCTTAATCATTCTGGTTGCCCTCTTCTGACTTTTTCCAGCTCTTCAATGTCCTTTTTGAAGTATGGCAACCAAAAATGCACACAGTATTCTGTATGAGGCAGCACCATAGATTTTTACATGGGGCATTTTAATATTGGCCATTTTATTTTCAATCCCTTTCCTAATAATTGCCAGCATAGTTTGTCTTTTCCACTGAATTGGGACACTGGGTTGACATTTTCATTCATGTACCCACTACAACCCCAAGGTCTCTTTTCCTCTCAGTCTCAGCAAGTTTAGATTCCATTACCATATACTTAAAGTTGGGGGGGATTGCTCCAATGTGCACCACCTTACAGGTAGCTACACTGAACGTCATTCAGCCACGTTGTTGCCCGATTACCCAATTTCTGGAGATCTGCCTGGAGCTCTTCACAGTCAGCCTTGGTTTTCACCATCCTGAACAGTTTTGTGACATCTGCAAGTTTGGCAAGGCTGGTGTATACCAGCGATAATACTTACTAACTGCAGTCAATGGTTCTACATATGAGTGAAGGCACATAGGAACAGCTTCCTAAATGAAGATGGCATTAAGTCTGGAACTATTCTTAGTTGGGATGTCATCAGTTAAGCAATAAACACAATGAGCACTTTGCATCCTGTGTAAGCATTTCAGATGCTTGGCCCACTGTTTCTTAAGTACTGTTTACAAATTTTTACTCCCCTGAGACTTCTGGGCTAAGAGTCATTGATCATTTTCATAAGTGCACTGAAAGTATGCTTTACTGTAAATAATGAACAAATCAATGAGCTAAATTTGCGAGTGGAAGATTGGGTCAGATAAATACCAGCAAAATCAATTATTGTGTTAGCCTCAAATTCTGTGTTACACACTGTAGGTACAAAGTATAAAATGTAAATGCTTCTGTGCACATGAAAATCAGGTAGTTAAAGCGGATAAAATATTCATTATATCTGTCTGCGTGGAACCAATTTCAACACTGAAGAGAGACTATGACCTCTTTCAAACACAATGCGCAACTCAGCAAATGACAGAGACTGTTAGTGGAAGCCTAAGCGGAGCTACAGCCTTTTAAGTCCACTTGCTTCAGTGGACCTAGAAGGCTCCAACTCTGTTTAGGTCTGCACTGTAAATGTGCAGGTGCAAGTCATTATTAGGAGCTGCGGTGGCTCAAGTGGTTAAGACGCTGAACTGCAGGCTGTGGAAGGTCAGTAGTTCAGCAGTTCAAGACCCGGGTGCCGCAAGACGGGGTGAGCTCCTGTCTCTAGTTCCAGCTCCTGCCAACCTAGCAGTTCGAAAGCAAGAAATTGCAAGTAGATAAACAGGTACCACTTCGGTGGGAAGGTAACAGCGTTCCATGCACCTTGGTGCTTAGTCATGCCGGCCACATGACCACGGAAACGTCTTTGGACAGCGCTGGCTCTTCGGCTTTGAAACGGAGATGAGCACCGCAACCCTAGAGTCGGATTCGACTGGCTTTCGAGCAAGGGAACCTTTACCTTTACTTTTTAAGTCATTATTAATCCCAGTTTATACCTACTGAGGATCCATTCTTAAAACAAATAATTTTCTTAAACTAAAAAATTATTAAAAATAAAAATGAATGTTCCAAGGTACTTTTGGGAAGAAAATAATTGTGGGGGGGTTGTTTTTTGTTTTTTTTAACAAACTGCCCTTCTCCATATCTAGCACTATGTCACTTTATTAAATATGACTATTACACATGCAATATCTTAATGCATGGACTGAAAGTAAAGTACCTATTTCAGTTCAAGGGACGTATCCGTATCCACAAGATAGCATGAAATCCTGTGTAAAGTTTTTGGAGTCATGGTCCTCCTCTACCATAGACTGGTCATCTAGCCTTGGGCAAGTAACTCCCAACCTTAAATCCTCATTGTGAACAGGGAGTTAATAACAATCCAAGTCACAAGCTTGTTGGGAAAGTACCATAAACCATGCAGCAAATTAAAAGGGCCATACAACTGTCTAGTGGAAATACAAAAGATGTAGTGTAACTATTCACACACACCGCAGTGCAGATTTTGCATAATTTATTATTTTACGCCATTTCTTCTTATTCACTGAATCTGTAATTGCTGGTTTCCTATTTATTCGCTCTTTTCAAGTACACAATTCTGAACATTTTCTTCTATGTAGAAATGCATGTACAAATCAACTTACAGCCTAGCTGCACAGAAAGTCGTTTGGGCTGAATTTCTAAGGGTCCCCCCCTCCCCCTGCCAAATATGGAATGAAAGTATTGTCCTCCAAAAAGCATGCATGAGTTTGGAACATCACATCCTGTGCTATTCTTTATTTTAAAAAAAATAGCCTGGAATTAATTATATGCCACAGGAATACAAAAAGTCCTGGTCCAGGAGAACTCAACACAAATACAGGGGAACAGACTAGAAGTAATAAGTGCCACCTTAACCAAGAGCATCATCCCAATGTATTCTCTGGTGCGGGTGCCTGATCCTCCTTCTGTCATCAGCTGTCAGACCATGACACCTAGTATCTGCAACCAGTATCAGCCAACATGGCCACCCACAGCTTCATAAACAGAGACACAGCTATTACATTCCTTTCCCAGTGCAGAGAGGAAGCAAGGGGGCAAGAATATTCAGTAGGAGTTCAGGAATCAGTGAAGCAGTCACCCGGCGTTTTCTGATCAGTGGGGATGTGGAGAAGCAGAGGAAGGAGGGATGGGGAGGGGAAAATGCCAGGTCTATTTGAATATCAGGCGCTGCCACACTCAGAGCTCTGATGACAACTTCATTACCTCCACATATAAAAATGACTGCAGGGTAATGCAAATGGCTTTTGCGTCTTCCCACTCTCCTGCATTCTGCATGCAGACTGCTGCAGAGGAGGCCCTGAGACAGAGCTCAGAGGCAGACAAGCTTTTGTCCAATTTAATAAGATCTCTCTTCAAGGCATCATCCTCACCCCACCCCCCCGTCTTGCTTTAGGGAGTCCAGTGACCCAGCTCTTTAGACATTTTGTGTGTTTCTATGCATGTGCATGGGGAGCAGGAAAAGGGGCTGTTTCTGACTTGACCTCCCTGTCAATCAAAGCTGAAAGAAAGGAGGAAAGAAACAGGGGGAGTTGTCTACCTATCTATTAAAAAATTCTAATGAATGTTAAGCAAATTTCCTACAGTTCTGACAAGGTGAGCTGATTAATATTACAGAAATGTCAACAGGATATCATTCTGCGGATAGGATTTATCACCTTGAACTACTACATAGCTGATCGAGAGGGAATGGGCACCCCCCCACACACACACACACAGTGCAGATTAAATTATACATAAACATCAATATGATACTTATTGGAGGGTAGAAATATCATGCTATTGCTCTTCAGTTAATTGGAGAAAGGAATTTTAAAAGACATATTCAACACCCAGTTTTTTGTCAGTCTGATAGAAGAAATGAAAGGATTGGTGTGAATGAAGACTAGAAGCTCACTGAAGGCATTAACTCTGCAAAGGGTTGCAGGAGCATTTGGGAGTCAGTGGCAACGATGCATGCGATATAGATGAGCAGCATGATTTTGTTTAGGGATGCTTTTCAGCTGTCACATTTCCCACTTGATGTTTAACCACTGATGCTGGATAAGCCCGCTCGCGGGATGGGCGGGGTATAAATATAATAAATAAATAAATAAGCATGATGCCTACATCAGATTCCCTCTGCCTTAGTACTGCTTTAGTATATGTTCATGGTAATAACTGGCATTATCAGCAGATCAGAATGGTAGTTTTCATGTGAATATGATTAACAGACTTGCCTTCCAGTTGGAAGCACAGGCAGACAGTAGAGGAGAATAGGTAAAGGTAAAGGTTTCCCTTGCTTGAAAGCCAGTTGAATCCAACTCTATGGTTGCGGTGCTCATCTCCGTTTCCAAGCGAAAGAGCCAGCGCTGTCCGAAGACATTTCCGTGGTCATGTGGCCGGCATGACTAGGCACTAAAACTCACAGAACGCTGTTACCTTCCCACCAAAGTGATACCTATTTATCTACTTGCAATTTCTTGCTTTCGAACTGCTAGGTTGGCAGGAGCTGGGTCCAGAGACGGGAGCTCACTCCATCATACAGCACTCGGGTCTCGTCTTAACCACTTGAGCCACCACAGCCCTACGTAGAGGAGAATAGAGACAGGCAATTTAGCAGCCACTCAGCCTGTACTTGAACAACATGCCACTCACATGGCAGGGGAAAGGCTTAGTGGCAGAGTATCTGCTTGGCATACAGAAGGTCTCAGGTTCAATCCCAGGCATCACCAGTTAAAAGCCTAGGTAGTAGGTGATGTGAAAGACCTCTGACTGAGACTCTGGAGAGCCTCTGGCAGTTTGCTAGACAATACTTTGATGGACCAAGGGTCTGATTCAGTAGTGGTGTTGTGGTTAAGTCTGCAGACTCTAATCTGGGAGAACTGGGTTTGATTCCCCACTCCTCCACTTGCAGCTGCTGGATGACCTTGGGCAAACCATAGCTCTGACAAGAGTTGTCCTTGAAAGGGCAGTTCTCGAAAGAGCTCTCTCAGCCCCACCTACCTCACAGGGTGTCTGTTGTGGGGAGGGGAAGGGAAAGGAGTTTGTAAGCCACTCTGAGACTCCGAGTGAAGGGCAGAGTATAAATCCAATCATCATCATCATCTCCTCCTCCTCCTCTTCTTCTATAAGGTAGCTTCATGTGTATACAGCAGCATGGGGCCATAGCCTCATTACAGACCAAGTGGAATCATATTGACTCCTTGTGTCACCAGGTTGAGCCCAGCTGAGCAAGCGGCTGCAAGAACACCCTCCGGCCAGCCACAGTGGTTGTGCTGAAGTACAGGAAGGGAGCTGGCCACCGGCTCCCCACACTTGCAGATTGCCATGATGGTGTCATGAACAAAGTGCTTGAAAGCTGCTGTCAGGTTTGAGATCCTTAATACCTTACACAGCAAAAAAAATCTAGACACTTCAGGTCTCTTCTCCTGTGACTCATTCCTGAGATATCCAACAGCAATTCACAGTGCAAACCACAAACCACCTTACAATGAAGCAATGTGCCTCAGGCAGCAGATTCCAGAACATCCCTCTTCTTGTGCTACTAAAAAAAATCCATTCCAGTTCCAAGTGTGTGTGTGCGGATGTCTGTTTGCCTATTTCTGTCTCATAAACATTTGGTTTCAGGAGTAAAAATGCATGAGGCCTGCGCTATCACTATGTTAAAAGAATTTATTCACAGATGCCAAAAAGAAATTAATATAACTGCAACTCATTACAAGATATGTTGATGTCCTATATGAAAATCATCAAACTAAGGATGTTTTGAATGGCATCTAACTGTTACAGAAGAGGACTTTAATGGAATACGACGAGTATCAACCCTACTGTGATCATGAGGCGAACTGAAGACCTTCCTCAATAGGTACATTTGTGACGGGCAAATCCTGGATAGTTTTGTTTTTCTAAGGCCCAGTCTGCATCTAGCATTTGCCCTGCTGTTATACCAAACCCACACTGGAACAGAAATTCCCGTCTACATTGCATGCCACTTTCACTTTGATTGATTGTCGAATTTTGTGGCAGTGTCCAGACTGCATGCTGCTTTCACTTTGTTTGATCTCTGGTTTTATGGTGGCTGTCTGCATAGATTTATGGCTGTTTTATGGCCATTCAGGGGTGACTCTGCAGTCAGTACGGTGTTGGCCCAGGGTAGTTGAATGTGGTTTTGAACTGCATCTTTTTCTGTTCCGGTGTGGGCTTGGTAAAACAACTGAGCAAATGCTAAATGCAGATTGGGCCTAAAATGTGCTGTCCTTGGGCTTTAATTTACCTTTTGTGACAATAACCCAAAGTGGCAGCGGGGGTAAGGAGTATACATACTTCAAGATGGTTCTGGGTATAAATGCTGCATTTCCCCAAAATGCATTCTTCTTCCTTTTAAGATTGTGGGGTTGTTATATATTACTGAATTTTCACACTTTCAACAGTGGATTTATGCATATACCCATCAAATGTGCTGAAATATACTGGGTTCAGATGCGTAGAAGTGATCAGCTCATAGTTTATTAGTGATTCAGCAAGAGAAAGAAGACTGGCTATCCCTGGCCGAAGCCAGGTATTTATGACTGAAAAGGGTTACACCCAAAACACATGCCACTCCCAACGATAGGCTATTTACACTCTATTGTTTCCTAGTTGGTTTACTCTAGGATCCCTATCTTCCTACTGGTCCATTCTAGCATCCTAGCAATCTATTGTTATGCATCCCAAGCTAAGTCCTTTTCCAAGGACATGTCAGGCTCAATACAAACAGGCTCAATATCTAACACCCCTCCCCCCAAGGTTCAGAGCCTCTTCAACTGACAAAGTCCTTTAAGTACGCTGGTCAGTGCCGCTCAAAGTTCAAGCGGCATGGTACCGCTGATGGGGCTGCAGGTTCAGGAACTGAGTCGAGGGCCAGACCTACTGCCAGACTGGGAGACGGTGGTGGTGCTGGGACGTTGTTGGGGCCACCAGTGGCAGCCGGCGCTGGTGTTCTGCCGGCGGCCTTCAAAGGCTGTCTGTTGATTTCCAGCTGGGCGCTGCCAGTGGGCGTGTTCTCCTCGGGCTCCTTGGGGCTTAGCAGATCCTCATCACTGTCTTTTGGTGTGTGTATCCCAGGTTCAGCATGGGGGAGATGGCTATGGAGCTGGTCTATGTGTCGGCAGAGCCTCTGGCCATCTTCTGTGGATACCTCATATGATAGAGGCCCGGACACCCTGATAACCTGGGTAGGAACCCAGGCTGGGCCGCTGGCGAAGTTGCATGCATAGACGGGGTCGCCTGGAAAAAACCTGCGGGGAGTGGCTTGATTTTCTGGGGCCGAGCTGTGGTCTGGGTGCAATTGATCGAGATGGGTTGTGAGGTGCCTTCCCATCAGGAATTCCACGGGGCTGCAGCCAGTGGTTGTGTTCGGAGTTACCCACTGGACGAAGAGGAAGGCCACCAGCCAGTGGTCCCAGCTCCCCTGGACGATCCTGCAGAGGGACTCCTTAGTTGTCCTCACTATCCGCTGAACCTGGCCGTTGGTTGTGGGGTGGAAGGGAGTGGAGCGGATGTGTCGGATGGCATAGTAGTCCATGAATTCCCGAAACTTGGATGAGGTGAAAGCCATCCCATTGTCCATTATGACAAAGTCTGGTATGCCATGTGTGCTGAAGAGCCGCCATAGGGGGCGAATTGCTGCTCGGGACGATGTGGAGGGGACCGGCACCACATTTAGCCATTTGGAGTATGAATCCACCAGGATGAAAAAGATCTGGCCCTGGAATGGGCCCGCAAAGTCGAGGTGCAGGCGGATCCATGGCTTGTGGGAGGATTCCCACTGATGCACTGGGGTCCTGGGAGGCTCCGGCTGGGACTCTTGGCACATCTGGCAGCGCTTAACACAGTCCTCAATTTCGTTGTCCATGCTGAGCCACCAAACATAGCTGTGGGCCAGCACCTTCATACACACGATTCCCGGGTGCATTTCATGCAAGGCTGCTAGGACTTGCTGGTGCACTAGGACTGTGTTGGAAGTGAGCAGGTTCCTGACGGCCCAGAACATGGTGGCATGCTTCTGGCCCTACACCCAAGGAGCTTTTTATCGAGAAGGCGGTGCAGGGGCTCAGCAATTGTAGCCTTGTGGGACAAGAAGGAATGATAAAAGTTCAGCAGCCCCAAGAAGGCCTGGAGTTCTGACTTGGAGGAGGGGGTTGGAGCATCAACAATGGTATGGACCTTGTCAGGCGTCGGATGGATGCCTTGAGTGTTGACCGAGAAACCCAAGAACTTGACTTGCGGAGCACCCAGGAGACATTTTTCCTGCTTAACCTCAGGCCAGTGGTGTGGAAACGTTGCAGGACAGCGCGCAGCCTCTCGGCAAAGATCTCGGCCGTGGGGGCAGCGATCAAAACATTGTTGAAGAATGGCTGGACCCCAGGAATACCTTTAAGGAGACAGTCCATTAGATTTTGAAAGATCCCCGGGGCCACGCTGACCCCAAATTGCAGCCGTCGCACCCGGAATGCACCCCTGTGTGTCATGATTGTCTGGGCCTCTCTGGTGGCACTGTCTACGGGGAGCTGCTGGTACGCCTGGGCCAGATCCAATTTGCCGAAAACCTTTGCACCTGCCAAGGATGCCAAAACATGGCTGACTACTGGAACGGGATAAGCGTGGTCCTGTAGGGCCTTGTTTATGGTGCACTTGTATTCCATGCAGATACAGATGTCCCCATTGGGCTTCACTGGGGAGACGATGGGGGTCTCCCAGAGGCATGTGGCACTGGCTCTAGAATCCCCTGCATTACCAGGCGGTCCAGCTCTTCGTCTATCTTGGGCCGCAACGCAAATGGGATGCACCTGGCCTTCATTCGAATGGAGCGGACAGCGGGGTCGAGGTCCAGGGAGACTGGCAGACCAGTGTAGAAACCAAGCGTCCCATCGAAAATGGCTGGGAACTCATCGCACATGTTGCTGAAGTTCATAGGCCGCATGTGACGCACCCCTGTCACTCCAAACCCCAGGGGAGCAAACCACGACAGACCCAGTAAACTAGTAAGCCACCCTTCCACCACCAACAAATCCAAAAGTCCTTCAAAGTTCTTATACTGCACATGGAACTTGCCCCACCCTCTAATGGCCACCGGGTTCTTTTGGAGGTCTCTGAGGGTGAAGCCAGTGGGTTTTAGGTGGGGACCCCCTTGCGGGCAGAGCCCCCTGAGAGTCTCTTCTGATATGATGGAAATGGAGGACCAACTCCATTTCGCAAGGGGCCCCCTCTATCAACATGGTTACTTAAATTTGGTTAGGGGTGTCCTGGGGTAAGTGTAGTACCTGGTGTTGGTAGATGGCTGAATTGTGGAGCTCTGCAGATTCCCCGTGAGCGGTTGGATTATGTCAGTTTTTTCGAGAGCAGCAGACTCATGCAATGTAGCCTTGTTTTCTGCAGATTTGGCAGATCACGTCATGAAACATCAGGAATGGCGTTTGTGCTCTTCACAGCAACTGGCGCAAGGCACTTCAGTGATGGTCTTCACAGGCTGTGAGGTGGTCAGGGACGGTGGTACAAGTCCCAGCGAGCCGGGTGGCGTACCTGGAGTATTTCTTCCTCGTCCAAGGCATCGGAGACCGGGGATGTGGAGGCCTGATAAGCGGAGTGGGCCTGGCGATCCCGTTGTGCCTTTTCAAAAGCCATGGCCATGCATAGTACCTTGTCCAGTTTGAATTCATCGGTACCGATGAGTTTGTGGCGGAGTTTCTGTTCACGGATGCCCCAGACAAACTGTGTTGGGACCTCGCAGTTTATGGCCAGTCTGCAGAGATCAGCCATGAAGTTGGTGGCCGCTTCACCGGACTTTTGGTGGCACGCCAAGAAGTCCATGCGCTTTGCCAACTTGGTTGGTTGAGGCACAAAAGGGTCAGTGAGGGCCTTGATGAGTTCATCGTACATGGCTTCTTCAAGGGTTTTAGAAGCGATGAGGCCCTGGCCTAGGTGTAGTGTGGCGATGCCGCATGTGCTGAGCAGGAGCGATTTTTTCTTGTCGACATCATCTATGCCTTGGAACCAAACAAAGTACTTCAGCTGCTCCACCCATGCTTCCCAAAGCTCAGGGTGAGCGGAGTTGAATGCAGGAATGATTCCCCAAGTGGCAGCCATGACCCGTGGAGCAGATCGTTGCGCGATGCAGTGAGGCTGGGTCAGGCTCGCTCATTGGGATCCCATCCTCGTTGACAGTGAAATATACTGGGTTCAGATGTGTAGAAGTGATCAGCTCATAGTTTATTAGTGAGTCAGCAAGAGAAAGAAGACTGGCTATTCCTGGCCGAAGCCAGGTATTTATGCCTGAAAAGGGTTACACACAAAACACACCCCACTTCCAACAATAGGCTATTTACACTCTACTGTTTCCCAGTTGGTTTACTCTAGGATCCCTGTCTCCCTACTGGTCTTTTCTAACATCCTTGCGATCTATTGTTATGCATCCTAAGCTAAGTCGTTTTGCAAGGACATTTCAGGCTCAATACAGATCGGCTCAATACATAACATGTGCAAAAAAGAGAG
>NW_015170898.1:578827-589060 GCF_001447785.1 Gekko japonicus | reverse complement strand
ATCCCTGGCCGAAGCCAGGTATTTATGCCTGAAAAGGGTTACACACAAAACACACCCCACTTCCAACAATAGGCTATTTACACTCTACTGTTTCCCAGTTGGTTTACTCTAGGATCCCTGTCTCCCTACTGGTCTTTTCTAACATCCTTGCGATCTATTGTTATGCATCCTAAGCTAAGTCGTTTTGCAAGGACATTTCAGGCTCAATACAGATCGGCTCAATACATAACATGTGCAAAAAAGAGAGGCGGGGGACATCTTCAGAAGTTTCCATGGCATTGTGAAGCTGCTGGGTCTGTGCAAAGTATAAATAAACATCATCTTCTCTCTACATGCACACACAACACAAACCTCAAACCCAGAGGAAAAAATTAGCAAAGTGTATATGTTAAGTAAACACTTGCTTGAAAGCCAATTGAATCCGACTCTAGGGATGCGGTGCTCATCTCCGTTTCCAAGCTGAAGAGCCAGCGCTGTCCAGAGACGTTTCCATGGTCATGTGGCCGGCATGAGTAGACACCAAGATGCACAGAATGCTGTTACCTTCCCACCAAAGCGGTACCTATTTATCTACTTGCAATTTCTTGGTTTCGAACTGCTAGGTTGGCAGGAGCTGGGACCAGAGACGGGAGCTCACTCCATCTTGCGGCATTCAGGTCTTGAACTGCTGAACTACTGACCTTCCGGTCTGCAGTTCAGCATCTTAAGCACTTAGCCACCGCGGCCTCTATCCAAAAAACCTTAGGGCAGCTTAAATGGTTGAGAAAGTCAGAGGCTGATTTCACACAAGGAGCTGCACCACCGTTGTGCCTCCCTTTGCTCCGTTTCCATTGGTCAATTTCCCACTCAAAGCCGCGCAGCTGCGTTTTGACCTGTGGCTTCGCCCGATTTTCCCCACAGTTTCATGATCCTGTTTTTTGAGGATCACGAAACCCCGGGGAAAATCAGGCAAAGCCACGAGTCAGAATGCAGCCGTGCAGCTTCAAGTCGGAAATTGACCAACGGAAACAGGGCAAAGGGAGGCGCGATGGCGGCACAGCTCCTTGAGCGAAATCAGTCAGAGAGAGAGAGAGAAAGACACAGACAGACAGAGAGAGGCAGACAGACAGATCTATCCAACTCTGGAGGCTCTGAAGTAGAGACCAGGACTGCTGCACCTTCCAGGGCTCCTTTTCTCTAGGAAAAGGCGCTAGAGAAAGCCTCAGTACAGTGCGGAGGAGTGGGGTTCTTCTCCACCCAACTCCTTTTCTCCTGCTACTGCTAAGCCTGTCCACAAGCTCCATGGGCAGGGCCTTTCCTTCTGAGCATCTCCCTGGCTCACGTTTTAAAAGGTCCTCCAGGGGTGAGCCACCCCCAGGCTCCTCCAATGTCCTCCCCGTATTCCCCTGACTGCTGGCCCTATTGGCCAATGGAACACCAACCAGGGATTCCTTTCCCTGGGCCCTGCCTCCCCAAGAAGCTTTAGAGACTTTCATTCTGGGACCAGCTGGCCCCAGGGAGGTCCATGTCTTCCTGGCCTCCTTCCACCACCACCCCAGCTCCAGGGCAGGTGGCCTAATGACCAGCCCACCAATATGGCCACCTTCTTCCCAAGCTTCTCTGCCCAGAGCAGCCTCGCTCTGGTTGCTGTCATCACTGCCTGCTGGCTCCCAAGCTATGACACTCGCCCTGGCCTCTGCAGCTGCTGGATTGAGCCCCCTTGAGGTGCTGGTCTCCCCAGGCCCTATACAGCTCCTGGCACCTCCATCCGTCTCCTCTTAGACTGCCATTTCTCACCACCTTCACTGGTGTCAGGATGAAGAACCCCAGGCCTGTTGCTGCTCCTTGGTAAGTATGAGGGGATGCTGTCAACCCCAGACATTATCCCATATCCAAATCCATTCAACCATACTGGGAAGATAGACACAAATTCAGTTATATAAAAATGCTAAAATACGTTAAGATGTATTTATTATCTGAATTTCTGTTGGCATTGTGGGGAGTCACATGTGGATTTTCTACAAGACCTTTGGAACTAAAAACAAGTGAAAAGGTTCTGTGGTACATTGAACAAATGACAGGATATGAAATCCCTGCTGATCCATTAGCTATATCATTGAATTATCTACATAACATTCTTCCCGGAAATGGTATGTAAACAATTAATTTGCTGGTTTCCACTAAGATGTCCCACCTTCTATATGTGAGTGGTTTCATTACATTTAGGATATTGTAAAAATGTCAAGAGAAACATGTAGGTCCAAGGTATATGGTTCACCCCATCACCAGGCTCGACTTGGACATGATTGCCTCATTTGAAAACAGTGCCTACATGCATACAAACCGTATGCTCTATCACCTCCATGGCAATACAGTTTGTATACTATGCCTACCTGAAGCGGATGAATGTAGGAAGGGATGGGTCCAGTGGTCTCCTTCCCTTTCAAGAATGTTGGCCTCGTACACACATATGTCACATATACAAGACTAATGGTATGTGTCAAAACACCTTAACTGAGCATTGTGTCAAAACACCTAAAGTGAGTCAGGCACACTGGCCTATTGCTGAATGGTTGCGTAAAAGCCTTGCCTCAGCCTATACAACTCCACAATCTTATCAACTGACATTCAGAAAGTTCCACTGGCATCCAATTCCTTAGAGAACACTCCTTCACCAAACATAGAAAACAAAACTGCACAACTGTTTCCCCAACACTCTCAAATACTGAAACAGGGACTATGTTTTCTAATGCTTTTTTGAAACTATTGTAGCCCTCCCTTCCTAATGAGTAGATGGTTAGGGAATTTCTTCACTTAGCATTTCTCATTATTAATAAATTTTGCGCTGACAACTATTAAGTGAACACTTTGGATTTATGCACCTAACCTAATTACATATGCTGCATGTACGCATTTCATTATTTACTTGACAGATTCATTCCTTGAAATCATACATAATTAAAGAAGGATCAAATATTAACAATTAGATGCATGTTAATTCTCTTCAGATCTATGGAAACAAACACATTTTATTCTTTTGTACAACAACTATATGAAAAAAATGTATCCCTCCCAACTGTTAAGTAAGCAGAATTCTTGATTTGGAGTTATATTTTACTTGTAATGAAAATATGTGCAATTAATTGTCCCACACCCCCTTTACTGGAAAATATATCAGTATTTTTAATAAGTGTAAGAGGTTAGTAATTTCTTCCTGACATTTTATAAATGAAACAATTTGTTCTGGTGTTTCTTGGCAATTTCCAATATAAGGTCTGCTCTTGGCCCCACTAAGTCAGTGACAAACTTCTAGTGACCTCAAACAGAGCCTGTAGTAAATTGAAAGACTTCCATTAACTTCCTCAAACGATGGAGTACACACTTTTGGGGCCCCTCTATACAGGCAAACATGCAGGTGATAAGGTAACTTCAAACACTGTACCACAATGTACTTCTGTTATTACTGCCTTTTAATGCACAGAACATTAGTTATTGTAGTAACCATTAGTCTTAAATTACAGAATTCTAATACCTCAAATAAAATCCCCAATAACTGAATCTGGAGGGGGGGGGGGAACTCTTATCAACAATATTATTTTTTACCTCCAATATTGTCTGTTTGTAAAAACACACCACAGCTGTTATTGCTACTGCAAATGATGTGGAACTAGGCTTGCCAACCTTATCTCCAGACTACAGAGATCTCCTGGAGAAAAATGGCAGTTTCGGAGGGCAGAACATATGGTATCACATCCCTGCTAACCTCCTTCCATTCCCCAGACTCTGTCCTCCCGAGGCTCTTCCCCTAAATCTCCAGGAATTTCCCAAACCAAAGTTGGCATCCCTATGTGGAATCCAGTGATAGAAAGTTTTCTGAGGAAAGTTATTTATTTATTTTACAAAATTTGTGTCCTGCCTTTGAGCCCTCACAAGGGCCACCAAGGCAGCTAACGAATTAAAGCACACGTAATAAAACCAACATTTTAAAACCATTAAAATCAACCAAAAGGAACGACAAAACATCATTATTACAATTTAAAAAACAGTATTAAAATACATACAAAGACATAAAACAACAGAAAGGTAGGATATACATTTTGTAAATAAAACATTTGGCAGGAAGGAACCACTGAGGGAATACCAAATGAAAGAAAAAAAGTCTTTCCTCCCTGGTGACGGGAGATGGCAACAGAAAGGGGCAGATGAATCTCCCTGGGGAGAGATTAATCTTCCTGGGGAGAAAGTTCCAGAGTTAACAACAGTAGTAGTTCCTTGTGGTATTTCTTAGTGGTAGTTAACACTGCTATCTGTGTGTTAACACATGTTCAGAATGTGCAAACTTGTGGTATAGATAATAACTTTCTCACTATGGCCTTACAAAACAATATCTTAGCTCCCTTGCTTATGATAAAGCAAGAGAGATGGTGAATTAGAGAATATCCAGTACAAAACGATCTCAACAGCACACTAAAATGGTGCGCCCTTCTAGAGCCGATTAACAGGGTAGCAGCCATGAAACTAGAACTAGAAAACTAGAACTAGAAAAACCAGAAACTAGAAAACCATGAATACAGAAGAACGTTCACACTTATGAGGTGGGACACTCTCCCTTCGGCTGTCATGGAGGGAAGATTGTATATGCCCCTGCTGTAATGAAGGTGTAGAAACCTTAATGCATGTCATATATGATTGCAAGGCATATAACAAGTATCATGATACCCTTCCATTTTCCACAACTGTTCCTCTCACTTCCAGTCAAAAAACGCAACTCCTGAAGAACTTTCTAGAAAATAGGGACCCTTATACTTAAATTAGGCAAAGTTATTAATAGCTCAGCCAGGTAAATGTTAGGCTTTTAGCCATTTTGTATGTCTGTCATAATTGCCATGTCCTCATATCTGAATGTTACATTTTATTATTTTATTATTTTATGTTTTTTATTATTATTTTATTGGTTTTTATAGGTATTCTTGGAAAATATAGTTAAGCAGAGATTAAATCAGAAGAGCAATGAGAGACTGAGTCATGTAAAAATATAAAAGTTTACTAGAAAACTAACATGGGGAAAACGTAAACAGGATGCAAAATAACAAAGCACTAGATCACAGGCTTTTCTCACTTAGTAAACAGATTGGGTACAATAAACATGTGACTTCCTGTTGCCTAACACAAACAAGGTTAACTCTATAATTACTGAAGTGTTTTAACTTATTAAACCCAACAGGTTTGGGTTTTTTTGTTGTTTAACCTACTTTGGTTTTATCAGTTTTAAAAGTGCTGGCTTTTGACGTAAATAAAATCATTCTTGGTCTTCTTTGCGATATAGATAACTGTACCACAGAGGCCAAAGAACGGTATATGAGGTGTTTCTTGAAACTGGGTTGGCCCCAACAAATTTCCTTCACTCCTTTTTTATATTCAACATGATATACACTAAGTGAATTGGTGCTTCACCAAGCTGTATCCTCAGAAGTGTTTTAGTAAGATTGCCAATACAGATGCTTAGTATGCATAGCCAGATTTAACTAGGTAAATGTATAACTTAGAAATCTGCAATATGAAGGGCCTCTATATAAGAAAAATACTTAAATCACCAAAGCCTAAACCTGCAGCTGCTGCCCACCCAAATTCAGACTGACTGCCCCTCCAGTTCTTGTTTTTAGTGTCCTTACTGTGAGAACAAGAAAATATTTTTATTGTATGCTGTATGGGGACTCTCAAACCAACATAGTTTATTAAAGTCTCATCAAAATATTATTCTGGTCCTATTAACATGTGATATAATCAAAACCTTTGCAAATTAGGGCCTGGATTGTGCTCATTTTATCAATACTGACAATTTCCGAGAAGATTCATTGGCAAGAACAGAGCATTGGTAGAATTTGCAGAAGGAACAAAGGATTCAGAATCTAGCCTTTGGGACCAAAACTACAGAGATACTTAATGACCAGTGATCCCAAAAGAATGACAAATAGTCAGCAACTAACACAATACATGGAGCATCTTTTAAGATTTGGGGTACAATTCTGGTAAGCCACTAACAATCTCCATGGAATTTACTGAAGCCAGTGTTTTATTTATGCATTAATTCATGCTCATCTTAGAATATTTTTCTTATAATTGGGTTTGCAAATTCATTACATGTGACCATATTCTCATCGCATTCTTGCTGACTACATTATCTAAATAGAAGTTTAAACATTTTTGTACACATTATTCAATATTTCCATTTGGTCCGAAATATTCTCCTATTTGATCAAATTTACTGTTGCTTATAACATCTCACAATCTCATCATTTTAACGATATTAAAAATTCATAAGTTGCCACATTATTCATCATGCAAGATTAATGCCAGCCTGACAGGTTTTGCAAAGATCTGGACCCATATCTGCCACCTTCCCTCCCAAAAGCATATAACATATCTGTGTAAGATGTGTTTAGGATGCTGAATATTGATTATTTCAATCCTTGTTCTTATTTCTCATGCTAAAGAGAGAATATTAGGGTATGATTGTCAGGGTTAGTGTCTCTCTGACCTACACATGTACAATTAATAATTTATGACTGGATTCAAAATAGATCTCTGTGGAATGAGCTTGCAATAAGCAGCGCTGTCTAAGATGACAAAAACTCAGAAACGGCCAACTCATGTACAGCAGCATCTCAGTTTCAATTTGAAGAAACAAATGAAACAAAAACTCAATATTCCTTATGGTGCTGCGAAGAGATTTGTTATTTGAATGCACACACAATCACGCTGTATCCTATTAAAAGTTACATCCAGAAAAGGACAGCTTTTGACTTATTAGCTGTTGGGCAAACTTTCTTAGGCATTCTGTTTATTTAAATATAAATCTTACTACAAAACAGATGAGGTTATATATAAGGACAGCAATAAGATTTGCTGTTTAACCATTATAATTGTTAACTGTCAAGTCGCAACTGACTTATGATGACACCAGGACCATTGGGTTTCCAAGGCAAGAGGTGAGCAGAGATGGTTTGCCATTGCTTTCCTCTGCACAACAACCTTGGTCTTCCTTGGTGGTCTCCCATCCAAATACTAACTATGGCAAGCCCTGCTTAGCAGCCAATCCCTGACTTGGCTATTTCGGATACTTGAACCGTTATAGGAAACGATAAAAGTCTAGAAGTGTAGTACTTCATGGGGAAACGGAGCATAACAGAAGGTAACATATGATCGATCCAATGGCTGGACTGTTGGATATAGACAGATTTCAACACCAATTCAGACACAGACTCACTGACATAGTTCTGACATACTGACAAACCATGATTTGTTGGTACAGCAATGAGCCTAGAGGATCCTGAGAATTATATGTTATCTCTTCCCTTTGCACCTGACACTTCCACAGCAAACCGCAATGTATTATTATGTATGATCAAAAACTATGATTTACACTTGTGATTCCAAACCAAGATTAAGAGCATAAAACATAGTTTATAATTTCGAAGTAAGGACAATTATGTTTTGCTATGGAAGTGGAAATCTTCAGTTAGATCGCTATACATGGAAGAGGAGAAGGGCAAGGACCATGCAAGGCTCAGGACTGCCAGGCTCAAGGATGACTATTGTTGTTATTACATCTCAAAGATGATGCCACTGTAACCCAATCCTGGCATTACTCCAGTGACCGCAAGAGCTACTGTAGTACTGTATTTTGGCACAGTAGTGGGGCAATATGAGGAGGTCTAGGCTCTGTGGGATGAACGTACAGTATGGCTCCGCTCCAACTAGTGTTAACCCTTGGCTTTGAAGCTGGTATTGTGCAGAGCCACAGTGTGAGCTACTTTTGCATAGTCTCAAGCTTCTTATGTTATCCAGAGGCACAAAAGGAGTGGTGTCTTAGTCAGTAATTATACTACAGCACACATAGGTGACTCAAAGTCAAAAATTTTCATTACAGCTTGTGGAGGCCCAAGAGGACCTTTACATTCCCTGGGGGAAATTCCCAGATAGAAAACTGGTTCCAACAACTTCCTAGCCAGATCTGAGTACTATATAGTGAAACAAGCCCTGACAGCTTCCTTAAATCACACTTCTGTGTGAGGTCCTCATAGACATGCTGACATCTTAGAGCCAGTCTGGGAGAACCGGGTTTGATTCCCCACTCCTCCACTTGCACCTGGCTGGATGACCTTGGGCAAGCCGTAGTTCTGATAAGAGCTGCTCTTGAAAAAGAGCAGTTTCTGTCAAAAGCTCTCTCAGCCCCGCCTACCTCACAGGGTGTCTGTTGTGGGGAGGGGAAGGGAAAGGAGTTTGTAAACAGTTTCTGTCAAAAGCTCTCTCAGCCCCACCTACCTCACAGGGTGTCTGTTGTGGGGAGGGGAAGGGAAAGGAGTTTGTAAACCGCTCTGAGACACCTCTGGGTAGTGAAGTGCGGGGTATAAATCCAAACTTTTCTTCTCTTCTTAGGCAGGAGGGAATAGTTGAATGTGGAGCCTGCAACCTCTCTGACCTCGTGGTCCTCTACATCAGTGTCTGAGACATTATTCAGTTATCTAAAATATTTATATCTGGCCTTCCATTCTAAAAGCAGGGATCCAAGGTGGGCTACAAATGTATGCATGGCAGATTACAGATTACAAAACAACACAAAGGCCCCGGTCACACGGGCAGGAAACTGCGTGGGAGAAGCGTGGCTGTTTGCCCTGGGGCAAACTACTGTGCAGTTACTCGATCAGACCTCCTGTGGAGGTCCTGTGGAGGTACTGTGGAGGTTCCATGGCAAGGGAGAGGTGCTGATCACAGGACAAGCCGGCGCGCAATGAAGAAGCGCGCGCCGCGGCAAACTGTTTTTGTTTTGTGTGTACACGACGAATGCGCATGCTCCGTTGGGTGTGTGTGCGCATCCACAGAGACGTGGACAAAAAAAACCCCCTTATTTGAAAGGGGACATGGGCGGGCGCTGGATGCCACCGGAAACGTGATCAGACGCCCACCCTTGCCCCGCAGTTTCCGGAAACTAGTACCTCCGAGGTACTAGTTTTTTGCCACGCAGTTTCGGCTGGAAGCCTCGGTTGTGCCACGGAAGTGCTACACTTCCCAGATGTGCTGGTGAGATCGCGCCCGGAAACTCCGCTTGTCTTCCATCGCTCTAGCGTGGCTAATGCTCCGTGTGACCGCAGCCACAGTCAACTATGAACGTAAAACCCTAATAAAATAAAATAAAATAAAAACATCCTTCCAACCACCCATAAAGTGGACTGGGAAAATGCTCTCTGAAATAGTGCTTTCTAGCAGCATCTTCTAAAAATCAGCATGGGCTGTACTTACCATACCTTCTATTACAAAGAACTGGGCTGACAACCTATAACCTAGCCACAGATGGAAACACAACCATTTGGAATAGTAAAATGAGCAAAGAAGACTAAGAACACTAAGCCGGGTTCATACAAAGAGAGACGGTCCTCCAGATACATGGGTCTCCAGTTCAGTAATGACTTTACGATTAAGGACCAGCCCGTTAAATCGAACCCAGGAATAAACAGGCAACCAATGAAGCTATTTTAAGAGAGGTTACACAATTAGATCTACAGGATCCAGTAAGAAGACAAGCTGCTACAATTTAGGACTGCATCTGACTAATTTAGTTTTTATTTATTGGCAGTCCTAATTGAGAATTTAAACTGTGGTCATTTATATGTGAGGTTTGTTTGTTTGTTCTGTAATAATTATGGTTTTATTCACATTGCAAGTCAACATGAATTCTGCAAAGTAGAAAGGTGCCTAATAAATATTTTAAATAAATGAATAAATAATTTTTACACTAAAAGAAACTTCTAAGTTGTTTTTAATTATAGCCCCATGTAAAGCATGTTACAGTAGTCTGCTTCAGGGTTACAGTACCAAGAATCAGCAAGTCCAGGTCAGCTGTGTCTACAAGGTAGGCATATCTCTTGTGCATGAGGTAATTGAAAGAACTTCTTTCAACTACTTCTGTATGAGTAGGTACATATGACAGCATCTTCCTCTAAGCTGGTGTCTGATTTTCTGATGGGGACATGACACCATCTACTACTGTAGGATGCACAGCTCCATGCCTGTCTCACTGCTATGAAGCTATCCAACAAGATGATGCTGGAAAGCCAGCTAACCACCTGCATTCTTTCTCTGCATTTAACATCTACCCAATCTATATATTTGTAGCTGAACAAACATTAATTTTACAGCTCAGAGACGACAATGGGTATGTTTTCCCTAAAGAGTTGGATTGTCTTTGTGTAGGGA